>NC_053023.1:263019395-263248902 GCF_003073215.2 Triticum urartu
TCACGAGAGAGTTCCGTCAGCACAACGGCGTGATGATGGTGATGATATTGCTACTGACGCCGGGCTTCACCTAAGCACCGCTACGATATGATCGAGGTGGATTATGGTGGAGGGGGCACCGCACACGGCTTGGAACAATCAACTCGTGTGTCTTCGGGGCCCCCCCCCCCCGCCCCCGCCCCCGTATATAAAGGAGCAAGGGGGAGGCTGCCCGGCCTTGGTGTGCCCCAAGGAGAGGAGGAATCCTCCTCCTAGTAGGAGTAGGATTCATCCTTTCCTACTCCTACTAGGAAGGGGGAAGGGGGAAGGAAATAGAGGGAGAGGGAGAGGGAGAGGGGAAGAGGGGTCGCGCCCCCTCCCCTAGTCCAAATCCGGCTCCTCATGGGAGGGGGTGCGCCACCTCCTGGGCTGCAGCCCTCTCTCTCCCCTCGGGCCCACTAAGGCCCAATACTCCCCGGGGGGTTCCGGTAACCCCTCCGGCACTCCGATTTTCTCTGAAACCATCCGGAACAATTCCGGTGTCTGAATATAGCCGTCCAATATATCAATCTTTACGTCTTGACCATTTCGAGACTCCTCGTCATGTCCGTGATCACATCCGGGACTCTGAACTACCTTCGGTACATCAAAACACATAAACTCATAATACCGATCGTCACCGAACTTTAAGCGTGCGGACCCTATGGGTTCGATAACAATGTAGACATGACCGACACTCGTCTCCGGTCAATAACCAATAGCGGAATCTAGATGCTCATATTGGTTCCTACATATTCTACGAAGATCTTTATTGGTCAAACCGCATAGCAACATATGTTGTTCCTTTTGTCATCGGTATGTTACTTGCCCGAGATTCGATCGTCGGTATCCTCAT
Source organism: Triticum urartu (assembly GCF_003073215.2). Lineage (NCBI taxonomy): Eukaryota > Viridiplantae > Streptophyta > Magnoliopsida > Poales > Poaceae > Triticum > Triticum urartu. The sequence continues at coordinate 263,020,270 of NC_053023.1, forward strand.
ACCTAGTTCAATCTCGTTACGGGCAAGTCTCTTTACTCATTCCGTAATACATCATCCTTCAACTAACTCATTAGTCACAATGCTTGCAAGGCTTATAGTGATGTGTATTACCGAGAGGGCCCAGAGATACCTCTCCGACAATCGGAGTGACAAATCCTAATCTCGATCTATGCCAACTCAACAAGTACCATCGGAGACACCTGTAGAGCACCTTTATAATCACCCAGTTATGTTGTGACGTTTGGTAGCACACAAAGTGTTCCTCCGGTACTCCGGAGTTGCATAATCTCATAGTCATAGGAACATGTATAAGTCACGATGAAAGCAATAGCAACAAACTAAACGATCATCGTGCTAAACTAACGGAATGGGTCAAGTCAATCACATCATTCTCTAATGATGTGATCCCGTTAATCAAATGACAACTCATGTCTACGGTTAGGAAACATAACCATCATTGATTCAACGAGCTAGTCAAGTAGAGGCAAAGTAGTGACACTATGTTTGTCTATGTATTCACACATGTACTAAGTTTCCGGTTAATACAATTCTAGCATGAATATTAAACATTTATCATGATATAAGGAAATATAAATAACAACTTTATTATTGCCTTTAGGGCATATTTCCTTCAGTTTCCCACTTGCACTACAGTCAATAATCTAGATTACACAGTAATGATTCTAACACCCATGGAGTCTTGGTGATGATCATGTTTTGCTCGTGAGAGAGGCTTAGTCAACGGGTCTACAACATTCAGATCTGTATGTATCTTGCAAATCTCTATGTCTCCTTCCTTGACCTAATCGCGGATGGAATTGAAGCGTCTCTTGATGTGCTTGGTTCTTTTGTGAAATCTGGATTCCTTTGCCAAGGCAATTGCACCAGTATTGTCACAAAAGATTTTCATTGGACCCGATGCACTAGGTATGACACCTAGATTGGATATGAACTCCTTCATCCAGACTCCTTCATTTGCCGCTTTTGAAGCAGCTATGTACGGCGCTTCACACGTGGATCCCGCCATGACGCTTTGCTTAGAACTGCACCAACTGATAGCTCCACCGTTCAATAAAAATACGTATCCGGTTTGTGACTTAGAGTCATCCGGATCCGTGTCAAAGCTTGCATCGATGTAACCATTTACAACGAGCTCTTTGTCACCTTCATAAACGAGAAACATATCCTTAGTACTTTTCAGGTTTTTCAGGATGTTCTTGACCGATGTCCAGTGATCCACTCCTGGATTACTTTGGTACCTCCCTGCTAAACTAATATCAAGGCACACATCAGGTCTGTTACACAGCATTGCATACATGATAGAGCCTATGGCTGAAGCATAGAGAACATCTTTCATTTTCTCTCTATCTTCTGCAGTGGTCGGGCATTGAGTCTGACTCAATTTCACACCCTGTAACACAGGCAAGAACCCTTTCTTTGCTTGATCCATTTTGAACTTCTTCAAAACTTTATCAAGGTATGTGTTTTGTGAAAGTCCAATTAAGCGTCTTGATCTATCTCTATAGATTTTGATGCCCAATATATAAGCAGCTTCACCGAGGTCTTTCATTGAAAACTCTTATTCAAGCATCCTTTTGTGCTATCCAGAAATTATGTATCATTTCCAATCAGCAATATGTCATCCACTTATAATATTAGAAATGCTACAGATCTCCCACTCACTTTCTTGTAAATACGGGATTCTCCAAAAGTCTGTATAAAACCATATGCTTTGATCACACCATCAAAACGTTTATTCCAACTCCGAGATGCTTGCACCAGTCCATAGATGGATTGCTGGAGCTTGCATACTTTGTTAGAGCCCTTTGGATCAATAAAACCTTCACTCTGCATCATATACAACTCTTCTTCCAGAAATCCATTCAGGAATGCAGTCTTTACATCCATTTGCCAAATTTCATAATCATAAAATGCAGCAGTTGCTAACATGATTCAGACGGACTTAAGCATCGCTACGGGTGAGAAGGTTTCATCATAGTCAACTCCTTGACCTTGTCGAAAACCTTTTGCAACAAGTCGAGCATTGTAGACAGTAACATTACCGTCAGCGTCAGTCTTCTTCTTGAAGATCCATTTATTCTCGATGGCTTGTGTGACGCCCGGATAATCAAGCTAAAGTGAAACTCTGCTAATGATGCCACATCATCTCATTACTGTTGATAAACTCACGTCGGTTCGAAACCCAGTTCAAATTTTAAATTTCAAAATAAAGTCAAAATATTAATTATCCAAACAGCAAATCAATAGTGTTCGTAATATTTCAAAAATTCCCAAAGCTAATATACAAATGAAAGCAAACATTTTATAAAGTATTTAGATTCCTTAAATAAATAAATAAAAGGGGCTAAAATAATTATTTAAATGCTTTTAAAATAATAATGAATGCAAACTAATTTATTTAGGGTACTAAACTACATGTGGCACTGGTCTAATTAGTGATACTAGTTTAGGTGCTAGAATTATAATTTATAAAACTAAAATGAAAAGAAATTAAAAGAAAACAAAAGAGAAAGATAAATAAAAGCAAAGAGGCCTGCCCACTATTTTATTAGTTAGGCCAAGCCCGCCCAAGCCCGCCCACCTACCACCCCTGTTCCCCCGACCCGGACCGCTACAGACGCCCGTCCCCGTCGGACCAGCCTCGCCGGCGACGCCCCGACGAGGATAAGGCAGCCGCGCTGAGGAAGTCCTGGATTAGGGGGTCCTTGGACAGCCGGACTACATACTTTGGTTGGACAGTTGAACTATGAAGATACAAGATTGAAGGCTTCGTCCCGTGTTTGGGTGGGACTCTCCGTTGCGTGGAAGGCAAGCTTGGCGATTCGGATATGTAGATCTCCTTCTCTGTAACCGACTCTGTGTAACCCTAGCCCCCTCCGGTGTCTATATAAACTGGAGGGTTTAGTCCATAGAACAACAACAATCATAATCATAGGCTAGCTTCTAGGGTTTATCCTCTACGATATCGTGGTAGATCAACTCTTGTAATACTCATATCATCAAGATCAATCAAGCAGGAAGTAGGGTATTACCTCCATCGAGAGGGCCCAAACCTGGGTAAACATTGTGTCCCCCGCCTCTTGTTACCATCAGCCTTAGACGCATAGTTCGGGACCCCCCACCCGAGATCCGCCAGTTTTGACAACGACATTGGTGCTTTCATTGAGAGTTCCACTGTGCCATCACGATAAATGCTTGATGGCTCCTTCGATCATCGGCAACGATGCGATCCAGGGTGAGGTTTTTCTCCCTGGACAGATCTTCGTATTCGACGGCTTCATACTGCGGGCCAACTCGCTTGGCCATCTAGAGCAGATCGATAGCTACGCCCCTGGCCATCAGGTCAAATTTGGAAGCTTGAACTACACTGCCGACATCCGTGAAGACTTGATCTTCGGCGGATTCGAGCTCATGTCAGGCGCGCCGCACAGTCGCGACGAGCATGACTTAGCTCTGCCATCGGACGGTGTTCGGGAGATCGCACCTGCGGCTACTCCGGCCCTCAATCCGGAGCAGATCGTGCCATCCGAGGACGGGTGGATGGACCCCGCCACGAAGGCCGCACACTCAGCGGCGATAGAGCCGAATACTGACTTCTCCTCCTATGAGACCTGTGTTACCATACCCTTGGATTCGTCCCCGGCCACAGGCTCCAAACCGCCTGCGTCCGTGCCTATCCAATCTGATTGGGCACCGATCATGGAGTTTACCTCCGTGGATATTTTTTAGCACTCACCCTTGGGCGATGTGCTAGATTCATTGAGGTTTCTCTCCTTGTCAGGAGACCCTCGACCGAACTATGTCTAGCTCTAGTGGGAAGCGGACGACTAAGGAATTCGTTCCCCACCCACCACCCACTTAATAGCCACTGTCGACGACTTAACCGACATGCTTGATTTCGACTCCGAAGACATCGACGGTATGGACGACGATGCAGGAGAGGAACAGGAACCACCGCCCACAGGGCGTTGGACAGCCACTTCATCACACGATATATACATGGTGGATACACCCAAAGAAAACAATGAAGAGGAATGGAAGGATGCAGGGAAGGATAGCCCCCTCCAGAAGCAACCAAAGCGACGACATAGGCGCCGCTCCAAATCTCGCCTTAGTAAAAACAATGATAACAGTGCAAGAAAGAATAATACCCCGGTCGACTCCAAAGGAAACGATGACCACATGGACCCAGCGATGGAGCAGGATGAGCCAGCGGACGGCGAACATAGTACGGAGCCGCTGTCCGATCACGGCGATGCCGAGGGTAAAGCTCATCAACCTGTCTCCGAAGAGGAGAACAGTCCAGAAGACGATGCACACATCATCCCGGAAAGGCAGATGGAACAAAGTGCTTGACACTGAAGAAAAGTACGGCGGTAGTCGCCACACATAGAGCTATCCAAAGTGCAAGCTGCTGCCTGAATTCGACGACGAGGCTTTAGAGCCCATTCAGCCGAAAAATAAAACGGTCGATCAGCCGGATCGACCACCCCGTGGCTGCGACAGGGGGGCTGATGACGTCGTACACAAGTCAGTGCACGATTTACGTGAAGACCTGCACAAAAAAGGCGGTATGGCCAGGTCCATCTACGGATCTAGGAAGCGCGCTCTGGCAAAGAATCATGGCCGCCCAAACGACTATACTGACCGAATAACAGCTCGAAATCAAAACCAAATGCTACAACCGTCAGAAGAATGCCATGACACATCCAAATACAGGGGTGCCGCGCACCCCCTATGATTCACCGATGAGGTGCTGGATCATGATTTTCCAAAGGGAGTCAAACCCGTGAACATAGAGGCATACGACGGAACGACAGACCCTGGGGTTTGGATTGAGGACTTTATCCTTCACATCCACATGGCTCGCGGAGATGATCTCCACTCCATCAAATACCTGCCCCTCAAGTTGAAAGGACCAGCTCAGCACTAGCTGAAAATCCTCCCCGAAAACTCAATTGGAAGCACGGAAGAGCTTGAGGATGCTTTTAGGGCCAATTTTCAAGGGACCTATGTCCGACCTCCAGACGCAGATTGAAGTCACATAATTCAATAGCCCAGAGAGTCAGCCCGAAAGCTTTGGAACAGATTTCTCATGAAGAAGAATCAAATCGTCAACTGCCCGGATGCCGAAGCCTTAGTGGCTTTCAAGCATAGTGTCCGGGATGAATGGCTCGCCAGACACCTCGGCCACGAAAAACCAAGGACAATGACAGCCCTAACAAGCCTTATGACCCGCTTTTGCACGGGCGAAGATAGTTGGCAGGCTCGTAGCGACACCAGCATCCGAAGTCAGGGATGGCAATGGGAAACCGCGATGCAATAAAAGCAAGCGTCGAAACAACGAAGACAGCCCAGACAACACGGCGGTAAACGCCGGATTCAGGGGCTCTTGACCCGGTCAACGGAAAAAGCCATTTAAAGGCAGCAGAGATGGACCGTCCAGCCTAAACAAGATTCTAGACAGATTATGTCAGATTCATGGCACCTCCGACAAACCTGCAAATCACACCAACAAAGAATGCTGGGTCTTCAAGCAGGCCAGCAAGCTAAACGCCGAACACAAGGGGAGGGAGACACCAAGCGAAGACGAGGATGAGCCTCGCCAGCCGAACACTGGGGGACAGAAAAAATTCTCACCAGAGGTCAAAACAGTGAACATGATTTACACAACTCACATACCGAAGAGGAGGCGCAAATGCGCACTCCGAGACATATACGCCGTGGAGCCCATCACCTCCAAGTTCAACCCTTGGTCGGCCTGCCCGATCACTTTTGATCGCAGGGATCACCCAACTAGTATCCGGCACGGAGGATCGGCTGCCTTGGTGCTAGACCCAATAATTGACGGATACCATCTCACCCGAGTCCTTATGGACGGCGACAATAGTCTTAATCTGATATATCAGGACACCGTCCGCAAAATGGGGATAGACCTGACAAGAATCACCAAAGCAATACTACCTTTAAAGGAGTAATACCAGGCCCAAAGGCCTGCTGCACGGGCTCTCTAGTACTAGAGGTTGTGTTCGGTTCTCCCGACAACTTCCGAAGCAAAGAATTAACCTTCGACATCACTCCATTCCGAAGCGGCCATCACGCACTACTCGGAAGAATGGCCTTCACTCGTTTTAATGCAGTACCGCATTACGCTTATCTTAAGCTTAAGATGCCTGGTCCACGTGGCATCATCATAGTTAGCAGAAACACAGAGCATTCCTTACATATGGAGGAAGATGTGGCGGCTCTAGCAGCCAATCACTGAACGACCCCTCCAACCAGAATAAATGATCGGTCGTCAAGACCGCGGACACGGTTAGACGAGTCCGGTGCACCACTAGCTGTAACAGCTCAGATAAACCTGAGATTGGGTCGATGGATATACCCCCATAGGTGGTGCTAGGGGCTTCCCGCATGTAAATAGGGCTATAGTTCGGCTTGACCCTATTTATATTGCATTTTAATGGTTCATTAAGAATAACCAATTTTTCGCATGAAGACTTCCAGCTAGGTTTTTCTCTTTTATAGATGATCATTGTGCTACACCCTTCCAGGATACGGCACAACGGAGACACAGGCGCAGACATGCAGCAGGGCCCCGCGCAAAGGCTTCTTTTTAGATTAAGACCCTGTGTAAACCTTTTTTAATGTCTCTTGTTGCTTCACTCCCTCCGGATACTCAACACAACCGAAAGGGGATGCTGGCGTTATTGGCATTTGATCACGTTAGACTAATGCAAGTACTTGGAAATTCAGGGCTCATTATCGAGGGCGTTACTCGGCCCAGTATATGTTGTAAAGTCCGAATACCTTAGGGAGTGTTTGGCGTCGCGAGTTTGGCCTTATATGCATCAGCTCCAAATCATGTCTTTGGTCAATAGTTGGGTTTGCCCGGCTCCCGTGTTTTGCTACCTTACGTTTTGCTCTATCGGCTAAGGTGGCACCGGGAGAACTACTGCGATTGTGCCCTGGTTCATCTGGATGAGCACATTAGTAGAGAAAGCCAAAAACTGACTGTCATGATAAAGTGCGAGACTGGTCAACCACTCGATGACTCAGCGGAATCTTGGCGATTCCTCCGCATTAACGAAGGACCGTTTTCCCGGTCATGTATGTACGCGCACCGTATTCGGATGAGCGTGGAAGTACTAGGGGCTATATAGTGGCCCCATCGTCAAACTCCTATGGCTAAGTGAAAGTGTTAAAGATATATAGTCTGATTGCCTTGTTCACCGCGCTATCACCTCCTTAATGGACCAAGACGTTGGGTCAAGTGTGAATATGCGCTTTTCTGAACACCCCTGCATTATATGCGTGGGGGCTGAAGCCGACGACTGCAAACTTTCAGGTTATATACATACATAAACGGCCGCACAGGAGGCATCATAATACTTTCAGGCAAAAGTATAAACACAGCCTTTATAATCCAAATAGCATTGGGATACATGTCACTCGAACATGATACTCTTTGAGCACTGAGCCTCTATTAAACGAGCGCCTTCTAGGACTTCTTCAAAATAGTGCTCAGCCAAGACCTGGCCTATGGCCGGATCCCGGGTTGCAATAGCGGTGGCCTCCATCTCTGCCCAGTATGTATTAACATGGGCAAGAGCCATCCGCGCACCCTCTATGCACACCGACCTCTTTACAGCGTCGATATGCGGCACAGCACCAAGGAATCGTTGCACTAAATCAAAATAACTATTCGGCCTTGGTCCCTTCGGCCAAAGATGATCCACGATAGACCTCATGGCAAGTCCGGACAACCTATTGAGCTCGGCCCACTCGGCCATTTGTTCATTCAACAGCAGCGGACGCGTTGGAGCACTGAACTGCGACCAGAACAACCTTTCCACTTCATGATCTTTTTGATCTTTGAAAAACTCAGTCGCATCAGCAGCAGTCATTGCCAAGTCCAAGTACGCATCTACAGCACTCCATAATTGATCCAGAGGGGCATACTTCGGATCTCCGAACTTCGTCCGCAACAAAAAGGGCTTCCCAGCTGTGATATCTCCGGCTTGATGGAGCTCCTCCTTCGCCGCTCTGATTTTAGAGCGGGTTTCCTTGGCTGCTTCCACGGCTTTCTTCAGGTCAGCCGCTTTCTCTTGGCTTTCCTTTTCAAGAAGCTCATATTGGTCGGCGGCATCTTTTAGCTCAACAGCCATCTTGGCTATTTTATCTTCGCTCTGGCGACGAGCAGCCTGTTTGGCTCTTAACTCTTCGGCCACCTTTAGGGCGGCCGCATCACTTCTCCTGGCTTGTTCCTTGGCTCGGGCAAGTTCCGCCTGAAGGGTCTCCAGGGCGGCAGCTCCATCTGCAGTCACAACATATTATAGATACTAGCATCATGCTCCTCTTAATATTTATTGACCACCCGAAAATACATACCCTGGGCCTCGTCAAGCCGCTTGTTCATAAGCGCAATGTCGGCATCTGCCGCGTCAAGCTGTCGCCTCAGTCCGGCAAACTCAGCAGTCCAGCCGGCCACCGGACCCTCAGCCGCCTACACATGAAAGCAGGGTGATCGTTACCTAGGACCATGATCTTCTATTTGCCGCCTCTGGACAACAACCAGAGTCTCAGGGGCTACTATCTGTATAGAGCACACCTAGCATGTGCGGTACCATCAAATATATATATATATTACTTTGCGTACGTCAAAGCCTCTTAGCAGGCTCGTAAAAGCTTCATGCAACCCACTTTTGGCGGATGAAATCCTCTCAACCACCGTACCCATTAAAGTACAGTGCGCCTCTGAGATAGCCGCTTGCTCCAAAAGACCCATCAGTGCGTTCGGTTGTGCACCGGACAGTCCCGGACTCTTTCTGTTGCTCTCCTTAGGAGCCGAATACTCCGAACTTCGGGTGGCCAAAGGGATACCTTCTAGCCTTGGCAGATCAAGAGAAATCCTCTGTGATGACACCTCAGGGTCGTACGCCCCAGGAGGCGGGGAGACAGGGGGAGGCGTTTCGCTCTCCATCATCTCCGGAAGAAGATCCCCCGAAGACGAACTCTGTCGAGAAGGGCTACGAGTCGGACTGCAAGATATATGTCTCGGTTATTGTCCTCGGAGATAAAGCAGGATATATTTAGTACTCTTGTTCACTTACAGCTCGGTGGAGGGCTGGCCCCCTTGCGGGCGTTGTGCAGTAAGGACGCCCTCCGGGGCAGGGCCCCCTGGCGAAGGTTTCTTCCCTCGTTTGGAAACCTTTGTTTCCAAGTCTTCAGAGGCGGTCCTTTTCCTTCCTTGGGGAGAGGGGATTCTAGATTCTTCTCCCTGATTATCCTCCTTCGTGGAGACACTAATTCCCCCGGTTTGGATGAGTAATGTGTGAAGCCCACTTTCGGCTTCTTTATTCCTCCCTTTATCTTCCCCTGATGGCACTTGATAAGGTACAAGATCCGGTGAGCCTTCGGGAAGGGGGGCCGAACACCTGATCCTCTCCGCCTTTCTTATCCAGTCCTGGCCAAGAGCGATTTTTTCAGAATGATGTTGTGACAAATAAAAAGATAGCATGTTCGGCCGCAGAGTTACTTACATGGGTATCTAGACGGTTGCAGTTGAGACCTGCATCCTCGGTGGTGTCCGAACACTTTATTCGTGATCCGAAGAACAATCCATACATCTCTTTGAGCATCACGCCGAAGAATTGCTGAATAGTTTGCGGTCCTTCCGGGTTGAACTCCCACATACAGAGAGATCGACGTTGGCATGGCAGGACCCGATGAACTAGCATAACTTGCATTACCTTGGCAAGACTGACATCCCTCTTGAGGAGATCTCGGATGCGACTTCGCAATGGCAGCACGTCATTAAGTGGCCCCTAGTCCGGCCCCTTGTTGACCCATGACGCCAGTTGCGGCGGGGGGGCAAGCGGAAGGCAGGGGCAGCTGCCCACTTTGTATCTCAGGGAGCTGTGATGTAAAACCACTCCCGCTGCCATAAGTTGGACACCTCCGGGAAGGAACCCTTTGGCCATAGAGTATCGGCGCCTTTGCTTATTATGGCACCTCCGCATTCTGCGTGTCTCCCATCAATCATCTTCGGCTTCACATTGAAGGTCTTGAGCCATAATCTGAAGTGTGGGGTGATGCTGAGGAAGGCCTCACACACGATGCTAAATGACGAGATGTGAAGGATGGAATGTGGAGCTAGATCATGGAAATCGAGCCCGTAATAGAACATAAGCCCTCTAACAAAGGGATCAAGACTAAAGCCTATCCCTCGGAGGAAGTGGGAAACAAATACGACACTCTCATTGGGTTCGGGAGTGGGGATGACCTGCCCTTGAGCAGGCAGCCTGTGCGGAATTTCGGCGGTCAGATACCCTGGCTTCCCTTAGCTTCTTGATGTCCTCCTGTGTGACAGAGGAGGCCATCCACCGACCTTGAAGGTTGGATCCGGACATGGTTGAAGGTCCAAAGCACTTAGCCTAAGCCTTGGGTGTTGGAAATCGAGGTGGGGGAAGGGAAGGATCAAGTGCGAAAAGAAAAGGACAGGCCTTGGCCCCTTTATAAAGAGGGTGAATATCAAGCGTCCTCCGCGTGGCCATTTGGAACTTGCCTAAAATCGAGGAGTCATACTAACAAGCATGATTGGGTTACCCACACCCATATTGATGAGAATCCCATGATAAGGGGAACACGATCTCTGCTTCGACAAGGCATGCCAATTAAACCGCCTCGCAACACGTGCAGTGGCAGGCTGGGAAAAACGGTTCGTAATGACCGGACCGCGGCAGGACGTCATGTTATGAAAAGTTGTCAGTAGATTAGATTTGTGGGATATTATACTCTCTACGGTGGTATGTGGAATTTTTTTTACAGAGCCGGACACAATCCTTGTGTTCAAAATCTTCTATGGAGTATTCGGAGAAGGAACCCGCCTTGCAATGCCGAAGACAATCTGCGCGCTGGACTTATCGTCATTGAAGCCTAGTTCAGGGTCTACTGAGGGAATCCTGGATTAGGGGGTCCTCGGACAGCCGGACTACATACTTTGGCCAGACTGTTGAACTATAAAGATACAAGATTGAAGGCTTCGTCCCGTGTTCGGGTGGGACTCTCCTTTGCGTGGAAGGCAAGCTTGGCGATTCGGATATGTAGATCTCCTTCTCTGTAACCGACTCTGTGTAACCCTAGCCCCCTCAAGTGTCTATATAAACCGGAGGGTTTAGTCCGCAAGACAACAACAATCATAATCGTAGGCTAGCTTCTAGGGTTTATCCTCTACGATCTTGTGGTAGATCAACTCTTGTAATACTCATATCATCAAGATCAATCAAGCAGGAAGTAGGGTATTACCTCCATCGAGAGGGCCCGAACCTGGTTAAACATTGTGTCCCCCGCCTCCTGTTACCATCAGCCTTAGACGCACAGTTCGGGACCCCCTACCTGAGATCCGCCGGTTTTGACACCGACACGCCCCCCCCCCTCGCCTCCTCGATCCCTTCCCCCGCACTCATCCACCACCGCTCGCTCCCCCTCACCCTCTGAGCCTCCCCCTCCTTAGATCCTCCCCCACGCCGAGCAGCCGATGCGCCCGTCACCGGCCACGACACGACCCCGCTTCGGTCGCCACTGCCTCATCGTCGTCGCTGTCGATCTACACCACGACTACCTCCCCGGCGCTTGAGAATACGTCCTGGAGCTCCATCGTCGTCGTCTTCTTCAGCCTCGACAAAGGGATCAAGCTAGGAGGCCCCGATCGCCTGCCATCGCCATCGTCGTCTTCGCGCACACTGTCGTCCGTCGCCAGATGTCGCTGCTCCGGGCCATCCCCAGGCTTCCCCGAGTTCACCCCGGCCTCCCCGGTGAGCATCCTCCACCCGCCCCTGCTTTCCTCTTGCTCTCGACATCGTAGGTCGCCTCCCATTCTCCCCTAACCGGAGCTACACCCATCGCGCCCAAGCACACGCTCGCCGCGGCTCTGACCGCACTCGTCGCACGTCCTTGCCCCCCGGCTGTCCCAGGCCTCGCTCTAGGCGTGCCTGCGCCTCGCTGCTTCATCGCCATGGCTCGCCCCGCGCGCCTTGGCCGCATCTCTCCTGACCACGCCCCGTGCCCTGGCCTTGCCCCCCCCCCCTGGCCTCCTGCTACCGATGTGCTTCTACTACTGTGATGCCATGGCCCGTCGCTGCCGCCATCACCTGCCGCCTCACCGTGCGTGCCTGCCGCCTCGCCCGCCACTACCCGTCGCTGCTCGCCGCGCTTGCTGCTCGCAGCCCTACCGCCTTCCCTAAAGTAAATAGCAAAGGAAATAACCAAGTAGTAGGAGATCAATATGACAAAGATAGACCCGGTGGCCATAGGTTTCACTAGTGGGTTCTCTCGAGAGCATAAGTATTCTATGGTGGGTGAACAAATTACTGTTGAGCAATTGACAAAACTGAGCATAGTTATGAAAATATCTAGGTATGATCATGTATATAGGCATCACGTCCGGGACAAGTAGACTGACTCCTGCCTGCATCTACTACCACTGTTCAAGATATCTTCCGATATTCCGATAAATCGGCCGATTTATCGCTTATCGTGGTCTGACCGATAAGATAAATCGGCCGATAAATCAACTGATATGGCGATAAATCGGCCGATATGCCGATAAACTGACCGATTTACCCCTTATTGTAGGACGAACGATAAGTTCCCGATAAGCGATATCCCCAACAATGTCTACTACTATTACTCCACTCATCGACCGCTATCCAGCATGCATCTAGAGTATTAAGTTAATGAAAACAGAGTAACGCCTTAAGCAAGATGACATGATGTAGAGGGATAAACTCATGCAATATGATGAAAACCCCATCTTGTTATCCTCGATGGCAATAATACAATACGTGCCTTGTTGCCCCTACTGTCACTGGGAAAGGACACCGCAAGATTGAACCCAAAGCTAAGCACTTCTCCCATTTAAAACAAATCCACCACCGTGCTCTAAAAGATATAAGTGAAGTACTAGAGCAAAATTATATAACTCAAAAGATATAAGCGAAGCAGCTAGAGTATTCTAACAAATTATGAATCATGTATGGCTCTCTCAAAAGGTGTGTACAGCAAGTATGATTTTGGTAAACTAAAAAGCAAAGACTCAAATAATACAATACGCTCCAAGCAAAACACATATCATGTGGCGAATAAAAATATAGCTCCAAGTAAAGTTACCGATAGAAGTAGACGAAAGAGGGGATGCCTTCCGGGGCATCCCCAAGCTTTGGCTTTTAGGTGTCCTTAGATTATCTTGGGGGTGCCATGGGCATCCCCAAGATTAGGCTCTTGCCACTCCTTGTTCCATAATCCATCAAATCTTTACCCAAAACTTGAAAACTTCACAACACGAAACTTAAAGTAGAAAATCTCGTGAGCTCGGTTAGCGAAAGAAAATAAAAGACCACTTCAAGGTACTTTAATGAACTCATTCTTTATTTATATTGGTTTTATACCTACTGTATTCCAACTTCTCTATGGTTTATAAACTATTTTACTAGCCATAGATTCATCAAAATAAGCAAACAACACACGAAAAACAGAATCTGTCAAAAACAGAACAGTCTGTAGTAATCTGTATCTGGCGCAATATATGGAACCCCAAAAATTCTAAAATAAAATGCTTGACGTGAGGAATTTATCTATTAATCATCTGCAAAAAGAATTAACTAAATATCACTTTCCAAATAAAAATGGCAGTAGTTCTCGTGAGCGCTAAAGTTTCTGTTTTTTACAGCAAGTTCAACAAGACTTTCCCCAAGTCTTCCAACGGTTCTACTTGGCACAAACACTAATTAAACACAAAAAACACAACCAAAACAGAGGCTAGATAAATTATTTATTACTAAACAGGATCAAAAAGCAAGTAATAAAAATAAAATTGGGTTGCCTCCCAACAAGCGCTATCGTTTAACGCCCCTAGCTAGGCATAACAAGCAAGGATAGATCTAGGTATTGCCATCTTTGGTAGGAAATCCATAAGTGGCTCTCATAATAGATTCATAAGGTAATTTAATTTTATTTCTAGGAAAGTTTTCCATGCCTTTCCTTAATGTAAATTGGAATCTAATATTTCCTTCCTTCATATCAATAATTGCACCAATCGTTCTAAGGAAAGGTCTACCAAGAATAATAGGACATGAAGGATTGCAATCTATGACAAGAACAATAAAATCTATGGGCATATAATTAATATTTGCAACAATAAGAACATCATTAATTCTTCCCATAGGTTTATTAATAGTGGAATCCGCAAGGTGCAAATTTAGAGAGCAATCATCAAAATCACGGAAACCTAACAAATCACACAAAGTCTTTGGAATCGTGGAAACACTAGCACCCAAATCACATAAAGCATAGCATTCATGATCTTTAATTTTAATTTTAATAGTTGGTTCCCACTCATCATAAAGTTTTCTAGGGATAGAAACTTCCAATTCAATTTTTTCCTCGTAAGATTGCATCAAGGCATCAAAGATATGTTTAGTAAACGCTTTATTTTGACTATAAGCGTGAGGAGAATTTAGCAAGGATTGCAACAAGGAAATACAATCAATCAAAGAGCAATTTTCATAGTTAAATTCCTTGAAATCCATAATTGTGGGTTTAGCAACTTCTAGGGTTTTAATTTCTTCAATCCCACTTTTATCAAATTTAGTATCAAGATCAACAAATTCCGAATTCTTAGAACGCCTTCTAGGTAAAGGTGGATCATATTCAGTTTCATAATTATCAAGATTCATATTGCAAAATAAATATTTAATAGGGTATACATCAATAACTTTTAGATCTTCATCTTTATTTTCATAGGAACTAGAAGAACACGCTCTTATAAAGGCATCTTTCTTAGCACGCATCCTAGCGGTTCTTTCTTTGCACTCATCAATGGAAATTCTCATGGCTTTGAGAGACTCATTGATATCATGCTTAGGTGGAATAGATCTAAGTTTCAAAGAATCAACATCAAGAGCAATTCTATCAACGTTCCTAGCCAAATCATCAATCTTAAGCAATTTTTCTTCAATCATAGCATTAAAATTCTTTTGCGAAGTAATAAATTCTTTAATATTAGATTCAAAATCACAGGGCATCTTATTATAATTTCCATAAGAATTGTTGTAGGAATTACCATAATTATTAGAGGGATTACCAGGATAAGGCCTAGGATTGAAATTTCCTCTATACGCGTTGTTACCAAAATTGTTCCTACCAAAAAAATTGACATCCATAGATTCATTATTATTCTCAATCAAAGTAGACAAGGGCATATCATTAGGATTATAAGAAACACTCTTATTAGCAAATAATTTCATAAGTTGATCCATCTTTCCACTCAAAACATTAATTTATTCTATCACATGCACCTTTTTATTAGTAGATCTTTCAGTATGCCATTGAGAATAATTAACCATAATATTATCTAGGAGTTTAGTAGCTTCTCCTAAAGTGATTTCCATAAAAGTGCCTCCCGCGACCGAATCTAAAAGATTTCTAGAAGCAAAATTCAATCCGGCATAAAATGTTTGTATAATCATCCACAAATTTAAACCATGAGTAGGGTAATTACGTATCATTAGTTTAATTCTCTCCCAAGCTTGTGCAACATGTTCATGATCAAGTTGCTTAAAATTCATAATATCGTTTCTAAGAGAGATGATCGTAGCGGGCGGAAAATACTTAGAGATAAAAGCATCTTTGCACTTGTTCCATGAATCAATACTATTTTTAGGCAAAGATGAAAACCAAGCTTTAGCACGATCTCTAAGCGAAAAAGGAAATAGCTTCAATTTAATAATATCATTATCCACATCTTTCTTCTTTTGCATGTCACACAAATCAACGAAGCTATTTAGATGGAGCGGCATCTTCACTAGGAAGGCTGGAAAATGGATCTTTCATGACAAGATTCAGCAAAGCAGTATTAATTTCACAAGATTCGGCATCGGTAAGAGGAGCAATCGGAGTGCTAATAAAATCATTGTTGTTGGTATTGGTGAAGTCACACAATTTAGTATTATCTTGAGCCATCGTGACAAGCAAGCAAACTACCACACAAGCAAAACAGAAAGCAAGCGGGCAAAAAGAGGCAAATAGGGAAAGAGAGCGAGGATAGAGAGAGAGAGGGCGAATAAAACGGCAAGGGTGAAGTGGGGGAGAGGAAAACGAGAGGCAAATGGCAAATAATGTAATGCGGGAGATAAGGGTATGTGATGGGTACTTGGTATGTTGACTTTTGCGTAGACCTCCCCGGTAACGGCGCCAGAAATCCTTCTTGCTACCTCTTGAGCACTGCGTTGGTTTTCTCTGAAGAGGAAGGGATGATGCAGCAAAGTAGTGTAAGTATTTCCCTCAGTTTTTGAGAACCAAGTTATCAATCCAGTAGGAGGCTACGCGCGAGTCCCTCGTACCTGCACAAAACAAATAAATCCTCGCAACCAACGCGAATAGGGGTTGTCAATCCCTATAAGGCCACTTACGAGAGTGAGATCTGATAGATATGATAAGATAATATTTTTGGTATTTTTATGATAAAAGATGCAAAGTAAAATAAAGGCAAAGTAAATAGCAAAGGAAATAACCAAGTAGTAGGAGATCAATATGATAAAGATAGACCCGTGGGCCATAGGTTTCACTAGTGGCTTCTCTCGAGAGCATAAGTATTCTATGGTGGGTGAACAAATTACTGTTGAGCAATTGACAAAATTGAGCATAGTTATGAGAATATCTAGGTATGATCATGTATATAGGCATCACGTCCGAGACAAGTAGACCGACTCCTGCCTGCATCTACTACTATTACTCCACTCATCGACTGGTATCCAGCATGCATCTAGAGTATTAAGTTAATGAAAACAGAGTAACGCCTTAAGCAAGATGACATGATGTAGAGGGATAAACTCATGCAATACGATGAAAACCCCATCTTGTTATCCTCGATGACAACAATACAATACGTGCCTTACTGCCCCTACTGTCACCGGGAAAGGAAACCGCAAGATTGAACCCAAAGCTAAGCACTTCTCCCATTGCAAGAAAGATCAATCTAGTAGGCCAAACCAAACTGATAATTCGAAGAGACTTGCAAACATAACCAATCATACATAAAAGAATTCAGAGAAGATTCAAATATTATTCATAGATAGACTTGATCATAAACCCACAATTCATCAATCTCAACAAACACACCGTAAAAAGAAGATTACATCGAATAGTTCTCCACAAGAGAGGGGGAGAACATTGTATTGAGATCCAAAAAGAGAGAAGAAGCCATCTAGCTACGTACTATGGACCCGTAGGTCTGAGGTAAACTACTCACACTTCATCGGAGAGGCTATGGTGTTGATGTAGAAGCCCTCCGTGATCGATGCCCCCTCCGGCGGAGCTCCGGAATAGGCCCCAAGATGGGATCTCGTGGATACAGAAATTTACGGCGGTGGAATTAGGGTTTTGGCTCTGTATCTGATCGTTTGGGGGTACGTAGGTATATATAGGAGGAAGGAGTGCGTCGGTGGAGCAACAGGGGGCCCACGAGGGTGGAGGGTGCGCCTAGGGTAGGCAGGTGCGCCCCCTACCTCGTGCCCTCCTCTTTTCTTTCTTGATGTAGGGTCCAAGTCTCCCGGGTCTTGTTCATTGAGAAAATCACGTTCCCGAAGGTTTCATTCCGTTTGGACTCCGTTTGATATTCCTTTTCTTCGAAACCCTAAAACAGGCAAAAACATCAATTCTGGGCTGGGCCTCCGGTTAATAGGTTAGTGCAAAAATAATATAAAAGTGGATAATAAAGCCCAATAATGTCCAAAACAGTAGATAATATAGCATGGAGCAATCAAAATTTATAGATACGTTGGAGACGTATCACGCGGCTCCGCAACCCCTGGCCCCCGCCGTGCGCACCCGCTCCCTCTGGCTCCGGTGACCCGCGCCCCTGCCTCCACCACTCACTACAGCTGCCACCCCCTGTTGCCCTCTGCTGCTCCGGTCGCCGCCCCAGCCCCGCTTCGGTCGCCGTCGCGGCCCCTGGCCGCCGGCACTCGTGCCCAAATGCCCCAAGGCTCCGCTCGGCTGCAGCCCCGTTTGGCCCGCGCCCGTTAGCCCCTGGTGGCTCGGACGAGCCACCGACAGACGCCCCCCCCCCCAAGAAAAACGAAAACAAAAAAAGAAATGTTAAAAAATATTAATAAAAATAATTAGTTAAACGCTTAATTAACTTAATTAATTAATCTTAATTAAACTAAACTAATGAACTAGATTAGTTAAATTAATCAGAAGATAGATAAATGTGTGTATGACAGGAGGGCCCCACCCTCGGTTGACCAGTCAAACATTGGCTGGTCAACTGGAACCCCCTAGACCCGCATGTCACCCTCTGGTACACTTATGTGTACACAGATCTGGGTGCACCTAGCATTTACTCATTATTTTCGAATTAATATTAATTTCAGAATATTGTTTAAGTCTTTGAAAAATCATAGAAAATAATCCGTACCTCGGATGAAAAAGTTTTATACATGAAAGTTGCTCAGAATGACGAAACAAATCCGGATACGCAGCTCGTTCGTCCGCCACACATCTCTAGCATAGCGAACATGCAACTTTCCCCCCCCCCCGGTTCATCTGTCCGAAAACGCGAAACTTCGGGGATACTTTCCCGGATGTTTCCCCCTTTGCCGGTATCACCTAGTACTGCGTTAGGTCGCCTCTAGCACCACGTATTTCCATGTTATGCTTTGTGATGCTTTGATTGCTCTGTTATTTATTGTGTTCCCCTCCGTTACTTCTTTCCGGTAGACCCCGGGACCGATGTCGGTACCCCTGTGATTGACTACATCGACGACGAACCCTTTTTGCCAGAGCAACCAGGCAAGCCCCCCCCTTTGATCACCAGATATCGCCTATTCTTCTCTCTACTGCTTGCATTAGAGTAGTGTAGCATGTTGCCGCTTTTGGTTAATCCTATTTTGTTGCATAGCCTGTCAATGTTGCTACAGTTGTTGATACCTTACCTGCAATCCTAAATGCTTAGTATAGGTTTCTAGTATTCCATCAGTGGACCTACATTCTTGTTCGTCTGCCATGCTATACTATCAGGCCGTGATCACTCGAGAGGTGATCACGGGTATATACTTTCATACATATGATATGATACATGTGGTGACTAAAGTCGGGTCGGCTCGTAGAGTACCGCAAGTGATTCTAATGTGGGGGCTGAAGGGGCAGGTGGTTCCATCTAGGTAGTGGTGGGCCTGGGTTCCCGACGGCCCCGACTGTTACTTTGTGGCGGAGCGACAGGGCAGGTAGAGACCACCTAGGAGAGAGGTGGGTCTGTCCCTGGTCGGCGTCTGTGGTTAATTAAAAATAACATGCTTAACGAGATCTTGGTATTTGATCTGAGTCTGGCCACTGGCCTATACGCACTAACCAACTATGTAGGAACAGTTATGGGCACTCGACGTCGTGGTATCAGCTGAAGCCTTCGTGACGTCAGCTACTGAGCGGCGCGTGCCGGATTGGACTGGAACGCCTGCTCTTGTATTAGGGAAGCTAGGTCTGCTTCCGACTGCCCACGCAACATGCAGGTGTGCAATGGGCGATGGGCCCAGACCCCTGCGCCAAAGGATTTAGACCGGCGTGCTGACCTCTCTGTTGTGCCTAGGTAGGGCTGCGACATGTTGATCTTCCGAGGTCGGACATGACCCATAAAAGTGTGTCCGGCCAAAGGGGATCGAGCGTGTTGGGAAATGTGGTGCACCCCGGAGTTGTACCTTGACCTTATGACAACTAGAGCCGGATACTTAATAAAACACACCCTTTCAAGTGCCAGATACAACCGGTGATCGCTCTCTCACAGGGCGGCGTGGGGAGGAGCACCGGGTACGGTTATGCTATGCGATGTTACTTGGTGAACTTACCATCTACTCTCTTCTACATGCTGCAAGATGGAGGCGGCCAGAAGCGTAGTCTTCGACAGGACTAGCTATCCCCCTCTTATTATGGCATTCTGCAGTTCAGTCCACATATAATACCCCCTTTCATTGATACCAATGCATATGTAGTGTAGCTCCTTGCTTGCGAGTACTTTGGATGAGTACTCACGGTTGCTTTGCTCCCCCTTTTCCTTTCCTCTCGGATGTCGCAACCAGATGATGGAGTCTAGGAGCTAGAGGATCTCGAGGATGTTTCTACGTGGAGTTCCGCTTCGAGGAGTAGTTAGGAGGTCCCAAGCAAGAGGCCTTGCCTTTTTTATCGTTACTACTTTTGTGCTAGCCTTCTTAAGGAAATATTGTTAACTTATGTATATACAAAGATATTGCTTCTTCCGCTTACTCGTCTATGATCGAGCTCTTGTATTTGATCCCTCGAGTCCCCTGGCTTGTAATATGATGCTTGTATGACTTATTTTTATTTGTAGAGTTGTGTTGTGATATCTTCTCGTGAGTCCCTGATCTTGATCATACATGTTTGTGTGTATGATTAGTGTATGATTGAATCGGGGCGTCACAAGTTGGTATCAGAGCCGACTACGTGTAGGAATCCCCCTTCTACACTCCTTGGTTGAAGTTGGAGTCTAGTCATTACAAAACTTTTACTAACATGGCTGTGTGGCTTACGGGCCCACGTCGCCATTGGGTGGTATTAGGATCTTTTACTCCTCGTCTATACGCTGGGACTCTGATCTCTCTTCTATTCTGGTTAAATGATTTTGCTAACTCTAACTCTAGGTTCTCGTAATTACTTCCTTCCAAAGAGCCCCTTATTACAGATGATCGCCTGCTGCACCAGAAGATTAAGAAGATACTCTCCGTTGTTATCCTAAGAACTTGTGCTCATTGTGTTTGCAATCCCCTTCCACTGTCAACCCCTATAGATAACTACATGCACTTGCCATTCTACCTTAGTCCCCAGTTGCTATTTTTATTACAAGATACCCCAAAATACTCATTGCTATTCCGAGAATCCTTGTGCCTACTGCCTTGCAGTTCCTTGTCACCTAAATACACCTACAAATTAATCCTCACACACACCAAGGATTTGTTTCTCCCCAGTTGTTCATGTGTTTCACCAAAGTCTTCGAAATACTATTTGATCTTTCGAAAATCCTCAGTAGCTTATTGCTCTTGAAATTCTCGCTTGCTTGCATTATGGTTAATCCCATAAGTATAGTGAACTTATTGGCATCCTTTGCCACTATCATTTTGAGCCCATTGATTCAATAAGTGTGAATGCTCGCAATCCTCAACCAGATCCTAGAATTCATCCTTTCGGCTCAAACGCCATTTTAAACATGAGCTGGATCTCGACCAATCATATTGCCATCGATTGTACCACTAAGGCTATTCAACTTATCCATCCCTAATCAGAGCATTGCTTCTGATCCCCTGTCTTGGAATTCATAATTCCTTTGCATTTGAGCTTTGAGTTAGTCATTTGTTTCTATGATCTGATTCCTTTGCATTATTTTTCCTTCTGATTGAGTACCGATACTCACATTAGATTCCTTGTGGTCCGTGAGACCAATTGCTTGGTTAATATCCGATGGTGTCCTTCATATCCAATAACCTTGAGAGTTTCTCCCCTGATACATAATGCCTTTGGTAAATTGTGTCTTCTGCCTTTGGCAAGTTATATCCTATGCTTTTGTCAACCATGCTCTGCTTTGAGCAGGTGTTAATTGATCCTAAAGTGCATGGTATATGTTCTAAGATGCCCCGATGGGTTGAACCTATGCCTTCGCTAAACCGTGTGAAGCCGAAATTTTCAGAGTCATACTATTCTGGTGCTGCGCCAGATAAAATTTCAACACTACAACTTCTTCGAAGACGAGAAGTGAATGAAAGGTTATGCATTGAAGAAGTGGGAGTCGACCTTGAACTTTGTGTTCATGCCCATGGACACGATGTAGATCTTATCATTAAAGCTTCTCTTAAATTAATTATTCCCTTAGTATAAGTTCATCTTATATCTGGGATCTGGCCTTTTTGCAATCGTGGTTCCGACCATGTTCTCCTTTAAATACCATTTCTCGTGCAAGTTTAAGCACTTGTCTTCTAGAGAACAATGCCCCAGTACAACCTCTACTTTGATATGTCATCGAATTACCCCCTGGTATCTCGAGATTATCATGGAACTGCATAACTTCTTATGAGTTCTTCATCAAGTACTACATTCTCACCGATTCCAATTTTTCACAGGCTTTGAGTTATTAAACACTCAAAGACACTGATAACCGAACCAAGCCCGCACTATGGTTCAAAAACTCTTAGTAATCTTATTTACGTACGAGTTTGTACCCGGTCACGTCATTCCTAGCCTGTTTGGCTATATCATTATCGTCCTGATTGTAATTGTGCTACCTGGTCCTTATTCCCGGAGCACAACTCCTGACGCTGAGCTAAGCTTACGTCAATCTTCTTTGTCATATCATTTCGCCTTGAACAACAAGCTTGATTTCGAGTATGTGTCTAATCCTTGGTTCCAATAACCTTTCGCTTCATCATTCCTTTGACTTGATGTCATCGCGGATCGATTACACCTGCATGAAATCTCTTGACTATTATGCTGCGATCATCGTCAACATTATGAGCTTTTCCATGATATCAATTGAATTCATGATGAGAAACACTATCCTTGCCTCGGTAATTTGTGTTATCATCGATCACTTTATTGTCTCCCCTCCAACACAAACTTTTGTTCGTGTTTTGTGTTATACCTTGAGATCCTTGCTACCCAGCAGTTGTTCTTCTTTACCTTGGAAGTATTACCATCTTTTATGTCAAGAATGTCGTGAGAATTTCACCACTTATTGAGAATTCTTGATATAGGTGATGCTTCTCGCCATCACCATTCTTTTCTTGGCCCCCGTGTTGAGTGAACTATGTTGTGAGAATTTAATATCTCTAGCAACCCTATTGCTTTGAAGTTAATGGCCGACAGTTCATCCTCAGGCTATTGGTTATTAAATCACCATTCTAACATTGATCGTACTACCTAATCCCATATTTAGGCTGCACTTTTCAACCAATGTTTAATTGTGTATGTTTTCCTCGAGCATACCTCATTATATCATTTGATCTGACAAATGTTATCTCCTTGTTCACATAATTGTGGAAATCCATCTTTTGGAAATCTCAATGAATTGTCGTTGAGTTCATCGGCCACCTCCTCATCCTCTCCTTGGGTTAATGGTGAACTCATGATTCAGAACTCGCTTCCATAGTTCAATTCCCGAGGATCTTACGATGTCATCTCGACACTTTGTGTTGCACCTTTCTTCTTAGTCATCCTAAATCTGAGTTATTCTAACACCAATCATATTCGAATCCCGGTTAGATATGATGGTTGAAACATATTTCCAAGAGTTATAACATTGGTCTTTATATGACCCGGTAAGATGATGTCATTCCTAGCACACCTGGCCGGAGGACCTATTGTTACAGTTTCCTTTTCAACAAGGTTATCGATTCTTCCATGAGGAAATTGTAAGACTTATTCTACAAGTTATTCCTGATGGATCCTTGGTGTTTCCAAATTTTGATCTTCACCTGTTGACCATGTCCATGCTATCTTGAAGCATGTCTGTGGTACTATGATCTTCAATAAGAAAATTTGAAGCACAGTGCTATATTTCCTTTATCAATTATACAAACACCTTTGTATGGATAATGTCATGAAATTACTCTCCCCTTACCTAAAGGGTTTTCTACGTTATATCCTGTCATGGATATCATGCTCTGCTTGTCCTTGGGAAGGATATACCCCTGAAATATGTGTTTAAACACATTTTTCCTTTCCATTGTTCTGTTTAACCTGATGATCACATTTTCCTTTCCATTGGTTTGTTTGACCTTTCTTGTGATCTATATAATCTAAGCAGTATTAATTCACTACTTATGTAAACACCTCGGTGTAAAACTTTGTCAGCAAGACCAAGTTACTATTGTTGATGACATTCCGGTAGCCACCGATGGACGAGAACTTTGCCTATTGGTCCGCCTCGTTCAACGAGTAGGAAAATGGTTCTCTTCGTTCCTCGCCCTTGGTACCGACGTTGTTGCCGATATAACTAACAGGTTATTCTCTCACATACCTTGCTATCATCACCGTGCATGATGTCACCACTTTTCTACTTTTAACACACATGGTGGGCCCATAACCAACGGGTCCATAGGATCAAAACCTGACTCTCCTTTACACCCCATGTTTCCAAGGTTGTTCCTCGCACGTGGCCTCGTATGTAATTCATGAGCCACCTTCCGAGAGATCAACAATTCTGGTATCAGACACAATACTTATTCCCGTTGCTTTGAACCCCTTTCCACACCCTGTAACAGGCATCGAACGATTGCCTGCCCGCTCAAAACTTCCCATGATACCTCCATACTTTTCTCTCGATATTTTCTTAAGTTTCAATTCGAGAGATACTTTCTGCCACATTCCCTGAGTTGTCTAACAGATAGTCAACCTTGTAAAGTTCTTCCGAAGCTACCACTTATCCTTTTCGTAAGTACACAGGAAATTCCTGAACAAAGGATGATGACTTCATCTTGAGGATCTGAAGAAGAGAAATGAAGACATCAATATAATGGATCGACCTCTTCGAGAGTAGCAACCAAGACCGAGAAGACCCTTTATAATTCCATAACCAGAACTTTCCCCCTTACTCCTCTTAAATCTCGGGACGAGATTTCTTGTAGTGGAGGAGAATTGTGACGCCCGAATAATCAAGCTATAGTGAACCTCTGCTAATGATGCCACGTCATCTTGTTACTGTTGATAAACTCGCGTCGGTTTGAAACCCACTTCAAATTTTAAATTTCAAAATAAAGTTAAAATATTAATTATCCAAACAGCAAATCAATAGTGTTCGTAATATTTCAAATATTCGCAAAGCTAATATAAAAATGAAAACAAACATTTTATAAAGTATTTAGATTCCTTAAATAAATAAATAAAAGGGGCTAAAACAATTATTTAAATTCTTTTAAAATAATAATCAATGCGAACTAATTTATTTAGGGTACTAAACTACATGTGGCACTCGTCTAATTAGTGATACTAGTTTAGGTGCTAGAATTATAATTTATAAAACTAAAATGAAAAGAAATTAAAAAGAAAACAAAAGAGAAAGATAAATAAAAAGAAACAGCCCCGCCCACTATTTTTTTTCTTTAGGCCTAGCCCACTCGAGCCGGCCCACCTACCACCCTTGTTCCCCCGACCCGCACCGCTACAGACGCCCGTCCCCGTCGGACCAGCCTCGCGGGCGACGCCCCGATGAGGATAAGGCAGCCCCCCCTCGCCTCATTGATCCCTTCCCCCACTCTCATCCACCCCCGCTTGCTCCCCCTCGCCCTCTGAGCATCCCCTCCTCAGATCCACCCCTACGTCGAGCAGCCGACGCACCCGTCGCCAGCCACGACGCGACCCCGCCTCGGTCGCCACTGCCTCGTCCTCGTCGTCGTCGATCTACACCATGACGACCTCCCCAGTGCTTGAGAATACGTCTTGGAGCTCCATCGTCGTCGTCTTCTTCACCCTCGACAACGGGATCGAGCTAGGAGGCCCCGTTCGCCCGCCATCGCCATCGTCGTCTTCGCGTACACCATCGTCCATCACCAGATGTCGCTGCTCCGGGCCATCCCCGGGCTTCCCTGAGCTCACCCCGGCCTCCCAAGTGAGCATCCCCCTCCCGCCCCCGCTTTCCCCTCGCTCTCGACGTCGTAGGTCGTCGCCCATTCTCCCCCGACCGGAGCTGCACCCATCGTGCCCGAGCACACGCTCGCCGCGGCTCTGACCGCTCTCACCGCGCGTCCTCGTGCCCCGGCTGCCCCAGGCCTCGCTCTAGGCGCGCCTGCGCCTCGCCGCGGCTCGCCCCGCGCGCCTTGGCCGCATCTCTCCCGACCGTGCCCCGCGCCCTGGCCTCGCTCCCTCCCACCGGCCTCCTGCTACCGCTGCACTTCTGCTACTGCGGTGTCATGGCCCGCCGCTGCCGTCGTCGCCTGCCACCTCGCCGTGCGTGCCCGCCGCCCCACCCGCCGCAGCCCGTCGCTGCTCGCCGCGCTTGCTGCTCGCCGCCCTACCGCCTTCCCACAGGCGGCTCTGCCACCCCTGGCCCCGCCTTTCCCACCCGCTCCCTCTGGCTCCGGTGACCCGCGCCCCTACCTCCACCACTCGCTACAGCCGCCACCCCTTGCTGCCCTCTACTGCTCCGGTCGCCGCCCCATCCCCGCTCCGGTCGCCGTCGCGGCCCCTGGCTGCCGGCGCTCGCGCCCAAACACGCCCCGGGGCTCCGCTCGGCTGCAGCCGAGTTTGGCCCACGCCAGTTAGCCCCTGGTGGCTTGGATGAGCCATCGACAGACGCCCCCCCCCCAAAAGAAACAAAAAAACAAATGTTAAAAAATATTAATAAAAATAATTAATTAATTAGTTAAATGCTTAATTAACTAAATTAATTAATCTTAATTAAATTAATGAACTTGATTAGTTAAATTAATCAGAAGTTAGATAAATGTGTGCATGACAGGAGGGCCCCACCCCTGCACTCGCATGTCACCCTCTAGTACACTTATGTGTACACAGATCTGGGTGCACCTAGCATTTACTCATTATTTTCGAATTAATATTAATTTCAGAATATTGTTTAAGTCTTTGAAAAATCGTAGAAAATAATCCGTACCTCGGATGAAAAAGTTTTATACATGAAAGTTTCTCAGAACGACTTGACGAATCCGGATACGCAGCCCGTTCGTCCGCCACACATCCCTAGCATAGCGAACACGCAACTTTTCCCCTCCGGTTCATCTGTCCGAAAACGTGAAACTTCGGGGATACTTTCCCGGATGTTTCCCCCTTTGCCGGTATCTCCTAGTATTGCATTAGGTCGCCTCTAGCACCACGTATTGCCATGTTATGCTTTGTGATGCTTTGATTGCTCTGTTATTTATTGTTTTCCCCTCCGTTACTTCTTTCTGGTAGACCCCGGGACCGACGTCGGTTCCCCTGTGATCGACTACATCGACGATGAACCCTTTTTGCCAGAGCAACTAGGCAAGCCCCCCCCCCCTTTGATCACCAGATATCGCCTATTCTTCTCTCTACTGCATGCATTAGAGTCGTGTAGCATGTTACCGCTTTCGGTTAATCCTATTCTGTTGCATAGCCTGTCAATGTTGCTACAGTTGTTGATACCTTACCTGCAATCCTAAATGCTTAGTATAGGTTGCTAGTATTCCATCAGTGGCCTTATATTCTTGTCCGTCTGCCATGCTATACTATCGGGCCGTGATCACTCGGGAGGTGATCACGGGTATATACTTTCATACATATTATATGATACATGTGGTCACTAAAGTCGGGTCGGCTCGTAGAGTACCCGCAAGTGATTCTGATGTGGGGGCTGAAGGGGCAGGTGGTTCCATCCAGGTAGTGGTGGGCCTGGGTTCCCGACGGCCCCAACTATTACTTTGTGGCGGAGCGACAGGGTAGGTAGTGACCACCTAGGAGAGAGGTGGGCCTGTCCCTAGTCGGCGTCCGTGGTTACTTAAAAATAACACGCTTAACGAGATCTTGGTATTTGATCTGAGTCTGGCCACTGGCCTATACGCACTAACCAACTACGCGGGAATAGTTATGGGCACTCGACGTCGTGGTATCAGCCGAAGCCTTCGTGATGTCAGCGACTGAGCGGCGCGCGCCGGATTGGACTGGAATGCCTGCTCTTGTATTAGGGAGGCTAGGTCTGCTTCCGGCCGCCCATGCAACGTGCAGGTGTGCAATGGGCGATGGGCCCAGACCCCTGCGCCATAGGATTTAGACCGGCATGTTGACCTCTCTGTTGTGCCTAGGTAGGGCTGCGATGTGTTGATCTTCCAAGGCCGGACATGACCCAGAAAAGTGTGTCCGGCCAAAGGGGGTCGAGCGTGTTTGGAAATGTGGTGCATCCTTGCAGGGAAGTTTATCTATTCAAATAGTCGTGTCCCTCGGTAAAAGGACAACCCGGAGTTGTACCTTGACCTTATGACAACTAGAACCGGATACTTAATAAAACACACCCTTCCAAGTGCCAGATACAACCGGTGATCGCTCTCTCACAGGGCGACGAGGGGAGGATCATCGGGTAGGGTTATGCTATGCGATGTTACTTGGTGAACTTACCATCTACTCTCTTCTACATGCTGCAAGATGGAGGCAGCCAGAAGCGTAGTCTTTGACAGGACTAGCTATCCCCCTCTTATTCCGGCATTCTGCAGTTCGGTCCACATATAATACCCCCTTTCATTGATACCAATAAATATGTAGTGTAGCTCCTTGCTTGCGAGTACTTTGGATGAGTACTCACGGTTTCTTTGCTCCCCCTTTTCCTTTCCTCTCGGATGTCGCAACCAGCTGATGGAGTCCAAGAGCTAGAGGATCCCGAGGATGTTTCTACGTGGAGTTCGGCTTCGAGGAGTAGTTAGGAGGTCCCAGGCAGGAGGCCTTGCCTTTTTGATCGTTGCTACTTTTGTGCTAGCCTTCTTAAGGCAATCTTGTTAACTTATGTCTGTACTCAGATATTGTTGCTTCCGCTGACTCGTCTATGATAGAGCTCTTGTATTCGAGCCCTCGAGGCCCCTGGCTTGTAATATGATGCTTGTATGACTTATTTTTATTTGTAGAGTTGTGTTGTGATATCTTCCCGTGAGTCCCTGATCTTGATCGTCCACGTTTGCGTGTAGGATTAGTGTATGATTGAATCGGGGGCATCACAGATTGCCGATCATCGGGAAAGTCAACCAAAGTCCACACTTTGTTCTCATACATGGATCCCATCTCAGATTTCATGGCCTCAAGCCATTTTGCGGAATCTGAGCTCATCATCGCTTCCTCATAGTTCGTAGGTTCGTCATGGTCAAGTAACATGACCTCTAGAACAGGATTACCATACCACTCTAGTGCGGATCTTACTCTGGTTGACCTACGAGGTTCGGTAGTAACTTGATCTGAAGTTACATGATCATCATCATTAGCTTCCTCACTAATTGGTGTAGGAGTCACAGGAACAGATTTCTGTGATGAACTACTTTCCAATAAGGGAGCTGGTACAGTTACCTCATCAAGTTCTACTTTCCTCCCACTCACTTCTTTCGAGAGAGACTCCTTCTCTGGAAAGGATCCATTCTTAGCAACGAATGTCTTGCCTTCGGATCTGTGATAGAACGTGTACCCAATAGTCTCCTTTGGGTATCCTATGAACACACATTTCTCCGATTTGGGTTCGAGCTTATTAGGTTGAAGCTTTTTCACATAAGCATCGCAACCGCAAACTTCAAGAAATGACAACTTTGGTTTCTTGCCAAACCACAGTTCATAAGGCGTCGTCTCAACGGATTTAGATGGTGCCCTATTTAACGTGAATGCAGCCGTCTCTAAAGCATAACCCCAAAATGATAGCGGTAAATCAGTAAGAGACATCATAGATCGTACCATATCTAGTAAAGTACGATTACGACGTTTGGACACACCATTATGTTGTGGTGTTCCGGGTGGCGTGAGTTGCGAAACTATTCCGCTTTCTTTCAAATGAAGACCAAAGTCATAACTCAAATATTCTCCTCCACGATCAGATCAAAGAAACTTTATTTTGTTGTTACGATGATTTTCCACTTCACTCTGAAATTCTTTGAACTTTTCAAATGTTTCAGACTTATGTTTCATCAAGTAGATATACCCATATCTGCTCAAATCATCTGTGAAGGTGAGAAAATAACGATACCCGCCGCGAGCCTCAATATTCATCAGACCACACACATAAGTATGTATGATTTCCAAAAAATCTGTTGTTCGCTCCATATTGTGGAGAACGGCGTTTTAGTCATCTTGCCCATGAGGCATGGTTCGCAAGTACCAAGTGATTCATAATCAAGTGATTCCAAAAGTCCCTCAGAATGGAGTTTCTTCATGCGCTTTACCCCAATATGACTTAAACGGCAGTGCCACTAATAAGTTGCACTATTATTATCAACTCTGCATCTTTCAGCTTCAATATTATGAATATGTGTATCACTACTATCGAGATTCATCAAAAATAGACCACTCTTCAAGGGTGCATGACAATAAAAGATATTACTCATATAAATAGAACAACCATTATTCTCAGATTTAAATGTATAACCGTCTCGCATTAAACAGGATCCAGATATAATGTTCATGCTCAACGCTGGCGCCAAATAACAATTATTTAGGTCTAAAACTAATCCCGAAGATAGATGTAGAGGTAGCGTGCCGACCGTGATCACATCAACTTTGGAACCATTTCCCACGTGCATCGTCCCCTCGTCCTTGGCCAATCTTCGCTTAATCTGTAGCCCCTGTTTCGAGTTGCAAATATTATCAATAGAACCGGTATCAAAACCCAGGTGCTACTGCGAGCATTAGTAAGGTACACATCAATAAAATGTATATACATATACCTATATTCACCTTGCCATCCTTGTTATCCGCCAAATACTTGAGGCAGTTCCGCTTCCAGTGACCAGTCCCTTTGTAGTAGAAGCACTCAGTCTTAGGTTTAGGTCCAGACTTGGGCTTCTTCACTTGCGCAGCAACTTGCTTGCCGTTCTTCTTGAAGTTCCCCTTCTTCCCTTTACCCTTTTTCTTGAAACTAGTAGTCTTGTTGACCATCAACACTTGATGCTCCTTCTTGATTTCTACCTCCGCAGCCTTTAGCATTGCGAAGAGCTCGGGAATCGTCTTATCCATCCCTTGCATATTATAGTTCATCATGAAACTCTTGTAGCCTGGTGGCAGTGATTGAAGAACTCTGTCAATGACACTATCAACAGGAAGATTAACTCCCAGTTGAGTCAAGTGGTTATGGTACCCAGACATTCTGAGTATATGTTCAATGACAAAACTATTCTCCTCCATCTTGCAGCTGTAGAACTTATTGGAGACTTCATATCTCTCAAACCGGGCATTTGCTTGAAATATTAACTTCAACTCCTGGAACATCTCATATGCTCCATGACGTTCAATACGTCGTTGAAGTCCCTGTTCTAAGCCGTAAAGCATGGCACATTGAACTATCGAGTAGTCATCAGCTTTGCTCTGTCAGACGTTCATAACATCTGGTGTTGCTCCTGCAGCAGGTTTGGCACCTAGCGGTGCTTCCAGGACGTAACTCTTCTGTGCAACAATGAGGATAATCCTCAAGTTACGGACCCAGTCCGTGTAATTTCTACCATCATATTTCAACTTTGCTTTCTCAAGGAACGCATTAAAATTCAACGGAACAACAGCACGGGCCATCTATCTACAACAACATAGACATGCAAAATACTATCAGGTACATACTAAGTTCATAATAAATTAAAGTTCAATTAATCATATTAATAAAGAACTCCCACTTAGACAGACATCCCTCTAATCATTTAAGTGATCACGTGATCCATATCAACTAAACCATGTCCGATCATCATGTGAGATGGAGTAGTTTTCAATGGTGAACATCACTATGTTGATCATATCTATTATATGATTCACGCTCGACCTTTCGGTCTCAGTGTTCCAAGGCCATATCTGCATATGCTAGGCTTGTCAAGTTTAACCCGAGTATTCTGCGTGTGCAAAACTGGCTTGCACCCGTTGTTTGTGAAAGTAGAGCTTATCACACCCGATCATCACGTGGTGTCTCGGCACGACGAACTTTCGCAACGGTGCATACTTAGGGAGAACACTTATACCTTGAAATTTAGTGAGAGATCATCTTATAATGATGTCGTCGATCTAAGCAAAATAAGATGCATAAAAGATAAACATCACATGCAACCAATATAAGTGATATGATATGGCCATCATCATCTTGTGCCTGTGATCTCCATCTCCAAAGCACCGTCATGATCACCATTGTCACCGGATTGACACCTTGATCTTCATCGAAGCATCGTTGTCGTCACGCCAACTATTGCCTCCACGACTATCGCTACCGCTTAGTGATAAAGTAAAGCAATTACATGGCGATTGTATTTCATACAATAAAGCGACAACCATATGGCTCCTGCCAGTTGCCGATAACTGTGTTACGAAACATGATCATCTCATACAATAAAATTTAGCATCATGTCTTGACCATATCACATCACAACATGCACTGCAAAAACAAGTTAGACGTCCTCTACTTTGTTGTTGCAAGTTTTACGTGGCTGCTACGGGCTGAGCATGAACCGTTCTTACCTACGCATCAAAAACCACAACGTGGTATAGTGATTGATTTTTGATCTTCAGAAAGAATCATGTTCATTGAATCCGATTCAACTGAAGCTGGAGAAACAGACACCCACTAGCCACCTGTGTGCGAAGCACGTCGGTAGAACTAGTCTCGAGTAAGCGTACGCGTAATGTCGGTCTGGGCCGCTTCATCCAACAATGTCGCTGAATCAAGAATCAACTAGTGACAGCAAGCAATATGTATATACCCATGCCCACAACTCCTTTGTGTTCTACTCGTGCATATAACATCTTCGCATAAACCTGGCTCGGATGCCACTATTGGGGAACATAGTAATTTCAAAATTTTCCTACGCACATGCAAGATCATGGTGATGCATAGCAACTAGAGGGGAGAGTATCGTCCACGTACCCTCGTAGACCTCAAGCGGAAGCGTTATGAGAACGCGGTTGATGTAGTCGTACGTCTTCATGATCCGACCGATCAAAGTACCGAACGCACAGCACGTCCGAGTTCAGCACATGTTCAACTCGATGACGTCCCACGAACTCCGATCCAGCAGAGCTTCAGGGGAGAGTTCCGTCAGCACGACGGCGTGAGGACGGTGATGATGTTGCTACCGACGCAGGGCTTCGCCTAAGCACCGCTACGATATGATCGAGGTGGATTATGGTGGAGGGGGGCACCGCACATGGCTTGGAAAAATAAACTTGTGTGTCTTTGGGGGCCCCCCCCCCCCGCCCCTGTATATAAAAGAGCAAGGGGGGAGGCCGGCCGGCCTTGGTGCACCCCAAGGAGAGGAGGAATCCTCCTCCTAGTAGGAGTAGGATTCATCCTTTCCTAGTCCTACTAGGAAGGGGGAAGGAAAGAGAGGGAGAGGGAGAGGGAAAGAGGGGCCGCGCCCCCCTCCCCTAGTCCAATTCGGACTCCTCATGGGAGGGGCGCGCCACCTCCTGGGCTGCAGCCCTCTCTCTCTCCTCGGGCCCCTAAGGCCCAATACATCCCCGGGGGGTTCCGGTAACCCCTCCGGCACTCCGGTTTTCTCCGAAACCATCCGGAACAATTCTGGTGTCCGAATATAGCCGTCCAATATATCAATCTTTACGTCTCGGCCATTTCGAGACTCCTCGTCATGTCACTGATCACATCCGGGACTCCGAACTACCTTCAGTACATCAAAACAAATAAACTCATAATACTGATCGTCACCGAACTTTAAGCGTGCGGACCCTATGGGTTCGAGAACTATGTAGACATGACCGAGACTCGTCTCCGGTCAATAACCAATAGCGGAACCAGGATGCTCATATTGATTCCTACATATTCTACGAAGATCTTTATCGATCAAACCGCATAACAACATACGTTGTTCCTTTTGTCATCGGTATGTTACTTGCCCGAGATTCGATCGTCGGTATCCTCATACCTAGTTCAATCTCATTACCGGCAAGTCTCTTTACTCGTTCTGTAATACATCATCCTGCAACTAACTCATTATTCACAATGCTTGCAAGGCTTATAGTGATGTGTATTACCGAGAGGGCCCAGAGATACCTCTCCGGCAATCGGAGTGACAAATCCTAATCTCGATCTATGCCAACTCAACAAGTACCAACGGAGACACCTGTAGAGCACCTTTATAATCACCCAGTTACGTTGTGACATTTGGTAGCACACAAAGTGTTCCTTTGGTACTCGGGAGTTGCATAATCTAATAGTCATAGGAACATGTATAAGTCATGAAGAAAGCAATAGCAACAAACTAAACGATCATCGTGCTAAGCTAACGGAATGGGTCAAGTCAATCACATCATTCTCTAATGATGTGATCCCATTAATCAAATGACAACTCATGTCTATGGTTAGGAAACATAACCATCATTGATTCAATGAGCTAGTCAAGTAGAGGCAAACTAGTGACACTATGTTTGTCTATGTATTCACACATGTACTAAATTTCCGGTTTATACAATTCTAGCATGAATAATACACATTTATCATGATATAAGGAAATATAAATAACAACTTTATTATTGCCTCTAGGGCATATTTCCTTCAATTAGGACCAGAAGCTTTGCAGGTGAAGACCACCTTTCGTCGGGTTAAGATGTACTAGTTGCCTCCATTCAAATTTGGCTGCTGTGGGATCCCTTCCTGCCTACATTTTGGGG
Source organism: Triticum urartu (assembly GCF_003073215.2). NCBI lineage: Eukaryota > Viridiplantae > Streptophyta > Magnoliopsida > Poales > Poaceae > Triticum > Triticum urartu. Next base: position 263,054,656 of record NC_053023.1, read on the forward strand.
GAAGAGGACCAAGACCACTATAAATATAGCTTAGCCACCACCATAGAAGCGACGGATCGATCAGACCATCCGCATCCTCACCAGCTCACACCAACCCAAGAACACACTTCCTGAGGTTTTTCTTCCCCTATACTAGTTCATCCTCAGCCCACCTCGAGGCTAATTCACTACAAAGCAGGAGTAGGGTTTTACACCGCAAGGTGGCCCGAACCTGGGTAAACTGTTGTGTCCCATTCGTTTCCAGTTCATCGAGCTAGGCTGTGAGATCGACGACTTGGCAGACTAGGGAGATTGAGTTCTTCACACGTACCCCAGAGTTCGAATCTTTCTTCGGTCTGTGGAGCCCCGATTCCGACAGTTGGCGCGCCAGGTAGGGGTGCATCAGAGCCTCTCTTCCGCCGGTCGATTCGCCACCGTTCCGCCGTTCTCATGGTTGACGCTCTTCGAGTTCATGCTGAGCGTCGGGCTGCCCTCGCCGCCTGCATCGCCCAGATAGCGCCTGCGGGCGACAGCGCCCCCCGCCATTCCCCATCGCCTGCAGCAAACGCCGCCATCGGCCCTGCGACCGATGAGCACCAGGCTTCGTCATTGCAACGTTCTATGCGGCATGATGGACGCACCGCCACTCCGTCGCTGATTCCGGCGGCTTCCCATACTCATCGCGGCTAGGAGAACATGCAGGCTGTGTTGCTCATGGCAGGCTTGCTTCTGCGCCATCGACCGACCAATGACCTCTACAAGGACTGGCTGGATTGCATCGCCGAGCTCGTCAGCTCCGCCGGAGAGGCCCCTGCACTGTCCCACTCGATGCCTCCCCCGTCGCCTCTCACGGGTGATGTGGCCCACTGTGCGCCTCCTCCGTCTCCTAGGCAAGATGTCGTCCTCGAGCCAAGGCATGACGTCCCATGACATGACCCGGCGCGCAGGGCGCCGGCGCGCGATGAAGAAAGCTGCCAAGTGGTGCAGTGGCCCCAAGGAGAGGCATGTGCGCTCCCAGCACCGCCACGTCAAGACCGCGTGTCGCCCGAGGCGGTGGTGCGCGAACGCCAAGACCAGGCTCCTCCTCCACGGCGGGCTCCGGTGAGCGCGGCGGGTTGCCGTGTGTTCACCCCAGAACTGTGTCGCGTCATCTGCCTGGGAAGTCCAAGCTAGACCTGCCTCCACGCTACAACGGCACCCCCGACCCTGCCGAGTTCCTCCAGCTCTACGAGTTGAGCATCAAGGCATTTATCGGCGACGAGAAGGTCATGGCGAACTGGTTTCCCATGGCCCTCAAGGATGGCGCGCACTCGTGCCTCCTGAACCTCCCCGCAAGATCGATCTCCTCCTAGGATGAAATGTGAGAGCACTTTAGCGCCAACTTCCAGGACACTCGCGACCGTGCACCTGGTGCGGGTGACCTGCGGCGCATCAAGCAGCAGCCAGGGGAGACCTTGCATAAATACATCCAGCGCTTCACCAACGTTCGCCTCAAGATCCCCAAGGTGTCGGATGAGGCCATCATTTCAGCGTTCACTAATGGTGTCCGGGATGTCAAGATGAAGCTAGAGCTCGCCATACACGAGGACATGTGCTCGGCTCTGGAGATGCTCAACATGGCAACCAGATGCGTGAGAGCCGAGGAGGGTCGCCTCCCCCTCCTTGAGCTCCCGGAGGCCGATCCAGAAGATAAGAAGGCCAAGGCCAAGGACGTGCAGTGAAAGGGCCCAGCTGTGATCACGACCAAACCTGAGATGAAGCGCGGCTGCGACCACCCAGAGTCCTCCAAGGGCAGCCGCCCATTTTGCGTCTTCCACAACATGCACAGGCACAACACCAACGACTGCCAAGAGCTCAGGGCCATCCAAGACGGTTGCCTTGGTCGCCGGCCTGAGCGCAACGACCGCGGCTGCGGCCGTGGAGGAGGCCGAGGTGGGGGACATTGGGATAACCGTGACCCCCGCCAGGACTGGCGCAATCAACCTCGTGAGGACCGCTGGCAGGGCCAGCTCGCGAGGACCCCTGGAGGGATCAACCACATGAGGACCGTCCTTAGGGAAATGGTGGCCTACCTCCGCTGCCACCGGTACCAAGGAGGAACAATGACCACCACCAAGATGATGGGGCCGGGGGCTTCCAAGAGCCTCGTGCCATTGCTTGCATCCTTGGCGGCGCTCGGGCCCCTGCCTCCCAACGCATCTTCAAGCAGTTCACTCACGAGGTGAACGTGGCCCTCCCCAAGCTCAAGGAAACGCGTTTGCTCAGGTGGTCCAAGTATGCCATCACTTTCAACTCTACTGACCATCTCAAGTGTGCAACCATTGTCGGTGCTCCCGATACTCTGCTCGCCCACCATTAGCAATGTCCTCATCACCAAGACACTCATCGATGGTGACGCGGGACTCAATGTCCTCTCCGTCGAGACGTTCGACAGGCTCCAGGTGCCGTACGACCAGCTTCAGCCTGCCAAGCCTTTCTCGGGAGTGACCGACGGCTCCACCATCCCGATAGGGCAGATCCACCTGCTTGTCACCTTCGGCAAGCACGACAACTACCGCACTGAGCTCATCGACTTCGACGTCACCCACATTCGCCTCCCGTACAACGCCATCCTTTGGTATATGGCCCTGGCCAAGTTCATGGTTGCGACTCACCATGTCTACAATGTCGTCAAGATGCCAGGGAGCGGAGGCATCATCACGGTCACCTGTGACAAAAAGGATGCGATGTGCTCCCTCGAGCGCACCTACCAGGCTGCAGCGGTCGAGAACCCAGATGACGAGGGCGTCGTCTACCCTCCTGAGGTCATCCCTAAGAAGAAGAAGCAGCTACTCCGCCGAGGATCTCAGGAGGACGGGGCGTCCGGCGATCGTGCTTCAGGCCCTGCGCCCACTGATGGGGCGCCTTCCCCTGTCTCATAGGAAGGCGTGCCCGATGCCCCTAGCGGGTTGGGCTCAGGGGCTCTCCTCCGGAGGGCCTCGGACCTGGCCAGTGTCAAGAGGGAGGCACTCGGGCACCATGTGGAGGCGTGCTTCAACGCGCGCTTCCGTGAGAAGAGCGCAGGGCGCAAGGCGCCAGGCACTCAGGAGTTCATCACCAAGGCGATCGAGGAGCTTCTGGAGGCGAGGGCCATGCGAGGCAAGCGTCCCCCCATGCCACCGGGCGCAGCCCCCTCCCCTGACAAGGGCAACGAGCTGCGTGTCTACGTAAACATCCCAGGGCTCAACAGAGCCGCGTCTCAGGAGCCCTTCTGGTCGTCCCATGTTGGAAGGAGTGGGGGCTGCCCCCGCAGCCATCTTTGCATGTCGTTCGGCCCGCTAAATAGGGCTGCCACACACCAGCGCTACATGCGGGGCATCCTGGCGGCTCACGAGGCTAGGCACCAGGCAATCATATCGGAGGAGGCGCTGGGTCCTCACGAGCCACCCGAGACCCCGGAGCCTCACGAGGCTCAGGACCTCGGTGACTCGTGAGGAGAGACCTCTGCAGCATGTGTCTTTGGCTAATCCAACACTTCTTCAGCAATGGTGCTAGATTTTGGGGGTTTTCAATTGGGGCCACCCCTCGGGTTGCAGTATCCCCAAGCCGTGTGGGCTCGTCCCTGTGGCACGTATCATTTTTTTCATATATCAGAACTAGCCTTACCCTTTCATGAGTTGTTTTATGATTATCATCTATCTGTCCGGTGCTTCACCGCCATGAATGTCGTGCGCCCTTACAAGCCCGCCCGCGACCGCCTCATGATTAAGGACTGGCACGGCGTTTGTGCTCGGGCCCGTCCCTGTAGCGTCGCTAAACCCAAATGGATGAGCTCTGGCTCGCGGGCCAGCTCCCGTGCACGTCACCTCCCATGGTCCTTGGTGCCTTGTTCTCGCATGAGCTAATCGGGAACGGATGAGTTTGGGCGCACGACCCGGTGCCTCGCCATCGCGGGAGCCGCGCACTGGTTGTCTTTCTTCGGGACCTTCGCATGAGAAGACTGGGCACGACGTCTGTGCTCAGGTCCGTCCCTGAGCTTCGACAAACCCAATGGATGAGCTCTGTCTGGTGGGTCGGCCCCGTTCACGTCACCTCCTGGGTCGTTGGTGTTTGTCCTTCTCATGCGATATCCTCCAGAGATTCACTCGGTGCAGGCTACTTAACCATCTCATAGGACCCTTGCAAATGTTCCGAACCACATTCAGGCGCAACCCGCCTTGAGGTAGGGCCTCGTGAGTCCCGCGCTGGCTCACGAGTGCGCATACACACCTCATCTAGTCATGTCGTGCAAGCCACATGCTAGGACGGGGTTGTACATGCCCCGAAGTCTCCCCTCGGAGGGAGCTCCCACCCACGAACCAGTGGAATCCCCATGCTCCGCGCTGGCGGACGACACGCTGGAGGAGCGGCTATGCCCGTGCAAGAGCGGAAGCACCATGCTTCGCGCTGGTGAATAAACAACTAAGGGCAACCTAGCAGTTGTAGTAACCCCAGGAGAGCCACCAGGCTCACTGCTCAGCCTCACCGCACCGCTTTCCCCTCAGGAAGGTCACGCGAGGGGGCTACGCTCAGGTCACGCCTGGCGTACGCCACCTCACCAGGTCCCTTGGACCTAGTCTTCTCGCTGAAGAAAATATGCCCTAGAGGCAATAATAAAGTTGTTATTTATATTTCCTTATATCATGATAAATGTTTACTATTCATGCTAGAATTGTATTAATAGGAAACTTAATACATGTGTGAATACATAGACAAACAGAGTGTCACTAGTATGCCTCTACTTGACTAGCTCGTTAATCAAAGATGGTTAAGTTTCCTAGCCATAGACATGAGTTTTCATTTGATGAACGGGATCACATCATTAGAGGATGATGTGATTGACTTGACTCATCCGCTATCTTAGCACTATGATTGTTTAGTTTATTGCTATTGCTTTCTCCATAACTTATACATGTTCCTATGACTATTAGATTATGCCACTCCTGAATAACGGAGGACCACTTAGTGTGCTATCGAACTCACAAGTAACTGGGTGATTATAAAGATGCTCGACATGTGTCTCCGATGGTGTTTATTGACTTGGCATAGATCGAGATTAGGATTTGTCACTCTGATTGTCAGAGAGGTATCTATGGGCCCTCTCGGTAATGCACATCACTATAAGCCTTGCAAGCAATGTGACTAATGAGTTAGTTGTGGGATGTTGCATTACGGAACGAGTAAAGAGACTTTCCGGTAACGAGATTGAACTAGGTATGATGATACCGACGATCGAATCTTAGGGAAGTAACATACCGATGACAAAGGGAACAAACGTATGTTGTTATGCGGTTTGAACGATAAAGATCTCCATAGAATATGTAGGAACCAATATGAGCATCCAGGTTCCGCTATTGATTATTGACCCGAGATGAGTCTCGGTCATGTCTACATAGTTCTTGAACCCATAGGGTCCGCACGCTTAATGTTCGATTATGATCGATATTATGAGTTTATGTGTTTTGATGTACCAAAGGTAGTTCAGAGTCCTGGATATGATCACGGACATGACAAGGAGTCTCGAAATGGTCGAGACATGAAGATTGATATATTGGAAGGTTATGTTTGGACACCGGAATGGTTTCCGATGAGTTCGGGCATATACCGGAGTATTGGGGGGTTACCGAAACCCCCCGGGGGCTTAAGGAGCCTACATGGGCTTTAGTGGAAGAGAGAGGAGGTTGCCAAGAGGTGGGGGCACCCCCCCCCAAGCCCAATCCGAATTGGGAGGGGTCCGGCCCCCCTTTCCTTCTTCTCCTCTTCCCCTTCCTTCCCCCTCCTATTAGGACTAGGAAAGGGGGGAAACCTACTCCTAGTAGGAGTAGGAATCCCCCCTTGGGGGCGCACCATGAGGCCGGCTGGCCCCCTCCTCCCCTCCTTTATATACGGGGGAGGGGGCACCCCATAGACACACAAGTTGACAGTTGTTTTAGCCGTGTGTGGTGCCCCCTCCACAGATACACACCTCGGTCATATCGCCGTAGTGCTTAGGCGAAGCCCTGCGCCGGTAACTTCATCATCACCGTCAACACGCCGTCGTGCTGACAAAACTCTCCCTCAGCCTCAACTAGATCAAGAGTACGAGGGACGTCATCGAGCTGAGCATGTGCAGATCGTGGAGGTGTCGTGCGTTCAGTACTTGATCAGTTGGATCGTGAAGTCGTTCAATTACATCAACCGTGTTTCTTAACGCTTCCGCTTATGGTCTATGAGGGCACGTAGACATACTCTACCCTCTTGTTGCTATGCATCCCTAGATAGATCTTGTGTGATCGTAGGATTTTTTTGAAATACTACGTTCCCCAAAAGTGACATCAGAGCCAGGTCTATGCGTAGATGTTATATGCACGAGTAGAACACAAAGGAGTTGTGGGCGTGGGTATATACATATTGCTTGTCGTCACTGGTTGTTTCTTGATTCGGCAGTATTGTTGGATGAAGCGGCTTGGACCGACATTACATGACCACATTCATGAGACTGGTTCTACCGACGTGCTTTGCACACAGGTGGCTGGAGGGTGTCAGTTTCTCCAACTTTAGTTGAATCGGATTCAATGAACAGGGTTCTTTCTAAAGATCAAAAAGCAATCACTATACCGCATTGTGGTTTTTGATGCGTACGTAAGAATGGTTCTTGCTAAGCCCGTAGCAGCCATGTAAAACTTGCAACAACAAAGTAGAGGACGTCTAACTTGTTTTTGCAGGGCATGTTCTGATGTGATATGGTCAAGACGTGATTATATAAATTGTTGTATGAGATGATCAAGTTTTGTAACATAGTTATCGGCAACTGGCAGGAGCCATATGGTTGTCGCTTTATTGTATGAAATGCAATCGCCATGTAATTGCTTTACTTTGTCACTAAGCGGTAACGATAGTCATAGAAGCAATAGTTGGCGAGGCGAGAACGATGCTATGATCGAGATCAAGGTGTCAAGCCGGTGACGATGGTGATCATGACGGTGCTTTGGAGATGGAGATCAAAGGCACAAGATGATGATGGCCATATCATATCACTTATATTGATTGCATGTGATGCTTATCCTTTATGCATCTTATTTTTCTTAGTACGGCGGTAGCATTATAAGATGATCTCTCACTAAATTTCAAGGTATAAGTGTTCTCCCTGAGTATGCACCGTTGCTACAGTTCGTCGTGCCGAGATACCACGTGATGATCGGGTGTGATAAGCTCTACGTTCACATACAACGGGTGCAAGCCAGTTTTGCACAAGCAGAATACTCGGGTTAAACTTGACAATCCTAGCATATGCAAATATGGCCTCGGAACACTGAGACCGAAAGGTCGAGCGTGAATCATATAGTAGATATGATCAACATAGTGATGTTCACCATTGAAAACTACTCCATCTCACATGATGATCGGACATGGTTTAGTTGATATGGATCACGTGATCACTTAGATGATTAGAGGGATGTCTATCTAAGTGGGAGTTCTTAAGTAATATGATTAATTGAACTTTAATTTATCATGAACTTAGTACCTGATAGTATTTTGCATGTCTATGTTGTTGCAGATAAATGGCCCGTGTTGTTGTTCCGTTGAATTTTAATGTGTTCCTAGAGAAAGCTAAGTTGAAAGATGATGGTAGCAACTACACGGACTAGGTCAGTAACTTGAGGATTATCCTCATTGTTGCACAGAAGAATTACGTCCTGGAAGCACCGCTAGGTGCCAAACCCGCTGCAAGAGCAACTCCAGATGTTAGGAACACCTGGCAGAGCAAAGCTGATGACTACTCGATAGTTCGGTGTGCCATGCTTTACGGCTTAGAACCGGGACTTCAACGATGTTTTGAACGTCATGGAGCATATGAGATGTTCGAGGAGTTGAAGTTAATATTTCAAGCAAATGCCCGGATTGAGATATATGAAGTCTCCAATAAGTTCTACAGCTGTAAAATGGAGGAGAATTGTTCTATCAGCGAGCACATACTCAGAATGTCTGGATACCACAATCACTTGACTCAGCTGGGAGTTAATCTTCTGGTTGATAGTGTCATTGACAGAGTTCTTCAATCAGTGCCACCAAGCTACAAAAGCTTTGTGATGAACTATAATATGCAAGGGATGGATAAGACAATTCCTGAGCTCTTCGCGATGCTAAAGGCTGCGGAGGTAGAAATCAAAAAGGAGCATCAAGTGTTGATGGTCAACAAGACCACCAGTTTTAAGAAGGGCAAAGGGAAGAAGGGGAACTTCAAGAAGAATAGCAAGCAAGTTGCTGCTCAAGTAAAGAAGCCCAAGTCTGGACCTAAGCCTAAGACTGAGTGCTTCTACTACAAAGGGACTGGTCACTGGAAGAGGAACTACCCCAAGTATTTGGCGGATAAGAAGACTGGCAAAGTGAAAGGTATATTTGATATACATGCATGTTATTGATGTGTACCTTACTAATGCTTGCAGTAGCGCCTGGGTATTTGATACTGCTTCTGTTTCTAATATTTGCAACTCAAAACAGGGGCTACGGATTAAGCGAATATTGGCTAAGGACAGGGTGACGATGCGCGTGGGAAATGGTTCCAAAGTCGATGTGATCACCGTTGGCACGCTACCTCTACATCTACCATCAGGATTAGTTTTAGACCTAGATAATTCTTATTTGGTGCCAGCGTTAAGCATGAACATTATATCTGGATCTTGTTTGATGCGAGACGGTTATTCATTTAAATCAGAGAATAATGGTTGTTCTATTTATATGAGTAATATCTTTTATGGTCATGCACCCTTGATGAGTGGTCTATTTTTACTAAATCTTGATAGTAGTGATACACATATTCATAGTATTGAAGCCAAAAGATATAAGTTTAATAATGATAGTGCAACTTATTTGTGGCACTGGCGTTTAGGTCATATTGGTGTAAAGTACATGAACAAACTCCATGCTGATGGGCTTTTCGAATCACTTGATTATGAATCACTTGATGCTTGTGAACCATGCCTCATGGGCAAGATGACTAAGACTCCATTCTCCGGAACAATGGAATGAGCAACAGACTTATTGGAAATAATACATACTGATGTATGCGGTCCGATAAGTGTTGATGCTCGTGGCAGGTATCGTTATTTTCTGGCCTTCACAGATGATTTGAGCAGATATGGGTATATCTACTTGATGAAACATAAGTCTGAAACATTTGAAAAGTTCAAAGAATTTCATAGTGAAGTGGAAAATCATCGTAACAAGAAAATAAAATTTGTACGATCTGATCATGGAGGAGAATATTTGAGTTACGAGTTTGGTCTTCATTTGAAACAATATGGAATAGTTTCGCAACTCACGCCACCTGGAGCACCACAGCGTAATGGTGTGTCCGAATGTCGTAACGCACTTTATTAGATATGGTGTGATCTATGATGTCTCTTACTAATTTACCGCTATCATTTTGGGGTTATGCTTTAGAGACGGATGCATTCACGTTAAATAGGGCACCATCAAAATCTGTTGAGACGACACCTTCTAAACTGTGGTTTGGCAAGAAACCCAAGTTGTCATTTCTTAAAGTTTGGGGATGCGATGATTATGTGAGAAAGCTTCAACCTGATAAGCTCGAACCCAAATAGAAGAAATGTGTCTTCATAGGATACCCAAAGGAGACTGTTGGGTACACCTTCTATCACAGATCCGAAGGCAGGATATTCGTTGCTAAGAATGGATCCTTTCTAGAGAAGGATTTTCTCTCAAAAGAAGTGAGTGGGAGGAAAGTAGAACTTGATGAGTTAATTGTACCTGCTCCCTTATTGGAAAGTAGTTCATCACAGAAATCAGTTACAGTGATTCCTACACCAATTAGTAAGGAAGCTAATGATGATGATCATGGAACTTCTAATCAAGTTACTACCGAACCTCGTAGGTCAACCAGAGTAAGATCCGCACCAGAGTGGTATGGTAATCCTGTTCTAGAGGTCATGTTACTTGACCATGACGAACCTACTAACTATGAAGAAGCGATGATGAGCCCAGATTCCATGAAATGGCTTCAGGCCATGAAATCTGAGATGGGATCCATGTATGAGAACAAAGTGTGGACTTTGGTTGACTTGCCCGATGATCGGCAAGCCATAGAGAATAAATGAATCTTCAAGAAGAAGACTGACGCTGATAGTAATTTTACTGTCTACAAAGCTCGACTTGTTGCGAAAGGTTTTCGACAAGTTCAAGGAGTTGACTACAATGAGACCTTCTCACCCGTAGCGATGCTTAAGTCCGTCTGAATCATGTTAGCAATTGCCACATTTTATGATTATGAAATTTGGAAAATGGATGTCAAAACTGCATTCCTTAAATGGATATCTTAAATAAGAGTTGTATATGGTGCAAACAAAAGGTTTTGTCGATCCAAAAGGTGCTAAAAATGTGTGTAAGCTCCAGCGATCCATTTATGGACTGGTGCAAGCATCTCGGAGTTGGAATATATGCTTTGATAATGTGATCAGAGCATATGGTTTTATACAAGCTTTTGTAGAAGCCTGTATTTACAAGAAAGTGAATGGGAGCTCTATAGCATTTCTAATATTATATGTGGATGACATATTGTTGATTGGAAATGATACTGAATTTTTGAATAGCATAAAAGGATACTTGCATAAGAATTTTTCAATGAAAGACCTCAGTGAAGCTTCTTATATATTGGGCATCAAGATCTATAGAGATAGATCAAGTCGCTTAATTGGACTTTCATAAAGCACATACCTTGATAAAGTTTTGAAGAAGTTCAAAATGGATCAAGCAAAGAAAGGGTTCTTGCCTATGTTACAAGGTGTGAAGTTGAGTCAGACTCAATGCCCGACCACTGCAGAAGATAGAGAGAAACTGAAAGTCATTCCCTATGCTTCAGCCATAGGTTCTATCATGTATGCAATGTTGTGTACCAGACCTGATGTGTGCCTTGCTATTAGTTTAGCGGGGAGGTACCAAAGTAATCCAGGAGTGGATCACTGGACAGCGGTCAAGAACATCCTGAAATACCTGAAAAGGACTAAGGATATGTTTCTCATTTATGGAGGTAACAAAGAGCTCGTCATAAACGGTTGCGTCGATGCAATCTTTGACACTGATCCGGATGACTCTAAGTCACGAACCAGATACGTATTTTTATAGAATGGTGGAGCTGCCAGTTGGTGCAGTTCTAAGCAAAGCGCCGTGGCAGGATCTACGTGTGAAGCGAAATACATAGCTGCTTCGGAAGCAGCAAATGAAGGATTCTGGACGAAGGAGTTCATATCCGATCTAGGTGTCATACCTAGTGCATTGGGTCCAATGAAAATCTTTTGTGACAATACTGGTGCAATTGCCTTGGCAACGGAATCCAGATTTCACAAGAGAACCAAGCACATCAAGAGATGCTTCAATTCCATCCGTGATCAAGTCAAGGAGGGAGACATAGAGATTTGCAAGATACATACGGATCTGAATGTTGTAGACCAGTTGACTAAGCCTCTCTCACGAGCAAAACATGATCAGCACCAAGACTCCATGGGTGTTAGAATCATTACAATGTAATCTAGATTATTGACTCTAGTGCAAGTGGGAGACTGAAGGAAATATGCCCTAGAGGCAATAATAAAGTTGTTATTTACATTTCCTTATATCATGATAAATGTTTATTATTCATGCTAGAATTGTATTAACAGGAAACTTAGTACATGTGTGAATACATAGACAAACAGAGTGTCACTAGTATGCCTCTACTTGACTAGCTCGTTAATCGAAGATGGTTAAGTTTCCTAGCCATAGACATGAGTTGTCATTATATGAACGGGATCACATCATTAGATAATTATGTGATTGACTTGACCCATCCGTTAGCTTAGCACTATGATCGTTTAGTTTATTGCTAATGCTTTCTCCATAACTTATACATGTTCCTATGACTATGAGATTATGCAAATCCTGAATACCGGAGGAACACTAGTCTGCTATCAAACGACACAATGTAACTGGGTGATTATAAAGATGCTCAACAGGTGTCTCCGATGGTGTTTGTTGAGTTAGCATAGATCGAGATTAGGATTTTTCACTCTGATTGTCGCAGAGGTATCTCTAGGCCCTCTCGGTAATGCACATCACTATAAGCCTTGCAAGCAATGTGACTAATGAGTTAGTTGCGGGATGTTGCATTAGGGAATGAGTAAAGAGACTTGCTGGTAACGAGATTGAACTAGGTATGATGATACCGACGATCGAATCTTGGGCAAGTAACATACTGATGACAAAGGGAACAAACGTATGTTGTTATGCAGTTTGACCGATAAAGATCTTCGTAGAATATGTAGGAACCAATATGATCATTCAGGTTCCGCTATTGGTTATTGACCAGAGATGAGTCTCGGTCATGTCTACATAGTTCTCGAACCCGTAGGGTCCGCATGCTTAACGCTTGATGACGATCGGTATTATGAGTTTGTGTGTTTTGATGTACCAAAGGTAGTTCGGAGTCCCGGATATGATCACGAACATGAAGAGGAGTCTCGAAATGGTCGAGACATGAAGATTGATATATTGGAAGGTTATGTTTGGACACCGGAATGGTTTCGGATGAGTTCGGGCATATACTGGAGTACCGGGGGGGTTACCGGAACCCCCCGGGGGCTTAATGGGCCTACATGGGCTTTAGTGGAAGAGAGAGGAGGCGGCCAAGAGGTGGGGGCACCCCCCCACCACCCCTCAAGCCCAGTCCCAATTGGGAGGGGGGCCAGCCCCCCTTTCCTTCTTCTCATCTTCCCCTTCCTTCCCCTCCTATTAGGACTAGGAAAGGGGGAAACCTACTCCTAGTAGGAGTAGGAATCCCCCCTTGGGGCGCACCATGAGGCCGGCCGGCCCCCTCCTCCCCTCCTTTATATACGGGGGAGGGGGCACCCCATAGACACACAAGTTGATAATTGTTTTAGCCGTGTGCGGTGCCCCCTCCACAGATACACACCTCGGTCATATCGTCGTAGTGCTTAGGCGAAGCCCTAGGCCGGTAACTTCATCATCACCGTCAACACACCATCGTGCTGACAAAACTCTGACTCGGCCTCAACTGGATCAAGAGTACGAGGGATGTCAACGAGCTGAACGTGTGCAGATCACTGAGGTGTCGTGCATTCAGTACTTGATCGGTTGGATCGCGAAGACGTTCGACTACATCAACTGCGTTTCTTAACGCTTCTGCTTTCGGTGTATGAGGGTACGTATACATACTCTCCCCTCTCATTGCTAGGGATCCCTAGATAGACCTTACGTGATCGTAGGAAAAAGTTTGAAATACTACGTTCCCCAACACTCCCGTCCCTCCCGAGCGAAAGCCTGGCAAGGGAAGGTATGGAGAGCTATAGTTCGTACGTCAAGGGGGGCCCCTAAGCATCGCAACTCAGGGGCCTCACTAGTCACGTAGCCACTCACCCCTTGGTCTCGCCCTGGTGATCCGGACGCCCCAACGGCGGCTGAGGTATGCGTGGGGCCGGGCCCTGCCGACCCAGAATGCTAAAACCAACACTCGCATCTCCTTCCTGAGGGTTGTTCGTATGTCAAGGGGGACCCCTGAGCATCGCGACTCAAGGGCCTCACTAGTCACGTAGCCCCTCACCCCTTGGTCTCGTCCTGGTGATCCGGACGCCCCAACGACGGCTGAGGTATGCGCAGGGCGGGGCCTTGCCGACGCAGAATGCTAAAACCGACACTCACATCTCCTTCTTGAGGGTTGTTCGTACGTCAAGGGGGACCCCTAAGCATCGCGACTTAGGGGCCTCACTAGTCACGTAGCCCCTCACCCCTTAGTCTCGTCCTGGTGATCCGGACGTCCCACCGGCGGCTGAAGTATGCGTGGGGCCGGGCCTTGCCGATGCAGAACACTAAACTAAACAAAAAGGAAATCCTGAAATCCTAGCAAATTATTACAAAACATATTGTCTCTTAAAAACGCAAAGCGGAAGTTCTCATGCCTCCACGAGGCACGGTAAATGTTGCAGGGTTAAAACGGGAGGAAGAGCCACCTTCGGACCTCTCCTTCAGCCTGGGATGCCGCCGTCGCTCGCCTGCAGGGGCCCGTCGTCGACAACATCGCTGCCACCCTCGCCACGGCTCCGGTCATGAGGTCGACGCAGAGGAACTTCTGCAGCAGGGCCTCCACCTTTTTCCCCATGGCCTCGGCCATAGGTTCGAGAAGTGCGCCAGGGTCGAAGCTTGGGTCCCCAAGGTGGAGGTGGCTGAAGATGCGTTTCACGGCCGAGGCGAAAAGTGCGCGAGATTCCCCCTCCACCAAGGGGCCCACTCCGGCGACGATGCCCTTGAGCATCGTGGCGAGCTTGGGGAGCAGCCCGGCGGGTCCTTCCTCTGGACTAGCCAGCGGTCCCTTGTACCCTTCCCCGTAAAGGGTCTATAGTGCCTTGCGGGGCCTCGGCTCGAGGGAGATGAAGGCGTCGCGCCCCGCGGTGGCTGCCTTCTCGGCGGCGGTGAGGGATTTCTCCCTGTGCTCTAGCCGAGCCTTCTCCTCAGAGCCAAGCTTGGCGTGGGACGCCAGGGCCTTCTCTGTCTCCTCCTTCAGCTTCCCCAGGCGGCTCCGCTCCACGGCCTGTTCCTAGGCTGCCTGCTCCAGCTCGGCATCGCGGTCGGCGAGCGCAGTCTCTGGGGCCTTCAGCTCCTCCTCCTGCTCCTCAAGACGACGGGTGCGGGCGGCGTGCTCATCATGGAGGACCTTCAACTCGGCCTCCACCATGCGGCAGTGTTCCTTGGCGGACGTTGTGTCAGTCAGAGCTGCGTCACAAGCCGCGGTGGCCTCGCTGGCCTCCTTCTTGCCCTCTGTGACAATAGCCTCGGCCTGGCCCCAGGCCGTCCTGATGGACGAGTCGGCCAGGAGCCACCCCGAGACCAGCCCCATCACAACGCGCCGGTCAGCACCCTGAAGATCAGTCCGGAGCCGATCTAGTGCAGTGAAGGCCTCCTCCAGAGCGTCGGGCATAGCAGAGGAGCCATGGTCCGCCGACGTGACGACTTGGTGAGGAGGTGGCACCGGCGCCTAGGGTGGCAACGCCGCAGCAGCAAGGATGGCAAGGGGCTCCGGAGCCCTCGAACCCCCAGCGGGTGCGCTGGAACTGGGCGCCCCGGAGTCTGCTTCCCAACGGAGGCGGTCTTCTCCTGAGGCTGGGCCACCGAGTCTCGAGAGGCTCGCTCTGTCATGGGTGGACGCGAGGCGTCCTCTTCCTCCCGCGTCGGGGTCGCCGCGGCCACAGCGGGTCGCATGGCCTCGGAGGCCCTGGCCTCGGAGGCCCTGGCCTCCTCCTTCTTCCTCTTCATCACCGGTTGTAGCCTGGCCACCAGGAGGAGGATATTGTGAGCTCGGCATCAAGGATGGGAAGCAGAAACAAGGTAAAATACTTACTCGTCATCAACGGTGTACGCCCTCTTCTTGGCTAGGAGTGTGGCGCCCCCATGCTTCTTGAGCACGGGCTTCGCCGCGCGCTCAGGAGCGGTTGGGCGCATGATGGTTGGCTCTGCAACGGTGGCGATGGGCAGCAAGGCGGGGGCTTCGCCCCGGGGAAGCAACGCCGCCTCGCCCTTCTTCGGGATCCCTTGCTTCGGCCTCCGCAGAGGGGTGCCCTTGGACCCGTGACGACCCCAATGGAGCGTGAGGATCCCTCGGCCAAGTGCTCGCCATCGTCATCATCGTCAGAGAGACCATGGAGAAGCTCTCTCTGCCGTGGAGCAGAGGTCTCCCCCACCTCCTCCATGGTCGCCTCCGAGTCCCCCTTCCCCTCCTCTGTGAAGCTCTCGCCAGAGGACACCGACACCGGGGAGTTCGGGAGCTGGGGGAGCTTGGGTGGCACGAGCCCCCGCTCATTGAAGACAGGCATGGCAGCGGCCCCGTCCGGCCCGTCATCGCGTGATACGTCTCCAACGTATCTATAATTTTTGATTGCTCCATGCTATATTATCTACTGTTTTGGACATTATTGGGCTTTATTATCCACTTTTATATTATTTTTTGGGACTAACCTACTAACCGGAGGCCCAACCCAGAATTGTTGTTTTTTTGCCTATTTTAGGGTTTCGAAGAAAAGGAATATCAAACGGAGTCCAAACGGAATGAAACCTTCGGGAACGTGATTTTCTCATCGAACATGATCAGGAGACTTGGACCCTATGTCAAGCAACCAACAGGGAGGCCATGAGGTAGGGGGCGTGCCTACCCCCCCTAGGCGCGCCCTCCACCCTCGTGGGGCCCCTGTTGCTCCACCGACGTACTTCTTCCTCCTATATATACCTACGTACCCTGAAACGATCAGATACGGAGCCAAAACCCTAATTCCATCGCCGTAACTTTCTGTATCCACGAGACCCTATCTTGGGGCCTGTTTCGGAGCTCCGCCGGAGGGGGCATTGATCACGCAGGGCTTCTACATCAACACCATAGCCTCTCTGATGAAGTGTGGGTAGTTTACCTCAGACCTACGGGTCCATAGTTATTAGCTAGATGGCTTCTTCTCTCTTTTTGGATCTCAATACAAAGTTCTCCCCCTCTCTTGTGGAGATCTATTCGGTGTAATCTTCTTTTGTGGTGTGTTTGTTGAGACCGATGAATTGTGGGTTTATGATCAAGTTTATCTATGAACAATATTTGAATCTTCTCTGAATTCTTTTATGTATGATTGGTTATCTTTGCAAGTCTCTTCAAATTATCAGTTTGGTTTGGCCTACTAGATTGATCTTTCTTGCAATGGGAGAAGTGCTTAGCTTTGGGTTCAATCTTGCGGTGTACTTTCCCAGTGATAGTAGGGGCAGCAAGGCACGTATTGTATTGTTGCCATCGAGGATAACAAGATAGGGTTTTTATCATATTGCATGAATTTATCCCTCTACATCATGTCATCTTGCTTAAGGCGTTACTCTGTTCTTATGAACTTAATACTCTAGATGCATGCTGGATAGCGGTCGGTGTGTGGAGTAATAGTAGTAGATGTAGGCAGGAGTCGGTCTACTTGTCTTGAACGTGATGCCTATATACATGATCATACCTAGATATTCTCATAACTATGCTCAATTCTGTCAATTGCTCAACAGTAATTCGTTCACCCACCGGAAAAATACTTATGCTCTTGAGAGAAGCCACTAGTGAAACCTATGGCCCCCGGGTCTATCTTCTATCATATTAACCTTCCAACACTTAGTTATTTCCTTTGCTTTTACTTTGCTTTTATTTTACTTTGCATCTTTATCATAAAAATACCAAAAATATTATCTTATCATATCTATCAGATCTCACTCTCGTAAGTGACCATGTAGGGATTGACAACCCCTTATCACGTTGGTTGCGAGGATTTATTTGTTTTGTGTAGGTGCGAGGGACTCGCGCATAGCCTCCTACAAGATTGATACCTTGGTTCTCAAAAACTGAGGGAAATACTTACGCTATTCTGCTGCATCTCCCTTTCCTCTTCAAGGGAAAACCAACGCAAGTGCTCAAGAGGTAGCAAGAAGGATTTCTGGCGCCGTTGCCAGGGAGGTCTACGCAAAAGTTAAGATACCAAGTACCCATCACATACCCTTATCTCCCGCATTACATTATTTGCCATTTGCCTCTCGTTTTCCTCTCCCCCACTTCACCCTTGCTGTTTTATTCGCCCTCTCTCTCTCTCTATCCTCCCTCTCTTTCTCTATTTGCCTCTTTTTGCCCGTTTCTCGTTTGCTTGTGTGTTGGATTGCTTGCTTGTCATGATGGCTCAAGATAATACTAAATTGTGTGACTTTACCAATACCAACAACAATGATTTTATTAGCACTCCAATTGCTCCTCTTACCGATGATGAATCTTGTGAAATTAATGCTTCCTTGTTGAATCTTTTCATGAAAGATTCGTTTTCCGGCCTTCCTAGTGAAGATGCCGCTACCCATCTAAATAGCTTCCTTGATTTGTGTGATATGCAAAAGAAGAAAGATGTGGATAATGATATTGTTAAATTGAAGCTATTTCCTTTTTCGCTTAGAGATCGTGCTAAAGCTTGTTTTTCGTCTTTGCCTAAAAATAGTATTGATTCGTGGAATAAGAGAAAAGATGCTTTTATCTCTAAGTATTTTCCTCCAGCTAAGATCATCTCTCTTAGAAACAATATTATGAATTTTAAGCAACTTGATCATGAACATGTTGCACAAGCTTGGGAGAGGATGAAATTGATGATACGTAATTGCCCTACTCATGGTTTAAATTTGTGGATGTTTATACAAAAAAATTATGCCGGATTGAATTTTACTTCTAGAAATATTTTAGATTCGGCCGCGGGAGGCACTTTTATGGAAATCACTTTAGGAGAAGCTACTAAACTCCTAGATAATATTATGGTTAATTATTCTCAATGGCACACTGAAAGATCTACTAATAAGAAAGTGCATGTGATAAAAGAAATTAATGTTTTGAGTGGAAAGATGGATGAACTTATGAAATTATTTGCTAATAAAAGTGTTTCTTCTGATCCTAATGATATGCCTTTGTCTACTTTGATTGAGAATAATAATGAATCTTTGGATGTGAATTTTGTTGGTAGGAACAATTTTGGTAACAACGTCTATGGAGGAAACTTTAATCCTAGGCCTTATCCTAACAATTCCTCTAATAATTATGGTAATTCATACAACAATTCTTATTGAAATTATAATAAGATTCCCTCTGATTTTGAATCTAATATTAAAGATTTTATTACTTCGCAAAAGAATTTCAATGCTTTGATTGAAGAAAAATTGCTTTAGATTGATGAGTTGGCTAGGAACGTTGATAGAATTTCTCTTGATGTTGATTCTTTGAAACTTAGATCTATTCCACCTAATCATGATATCAATAAGTCTCTCAAAGCCATGAGAATTTCCATTGATGAGTGCAAAGAAAGAACCGCTAGGATTCGTGCTAAGAAAGATTCCTTTATAAGAGCGTGTTTTTCTAGTTTCCATGATAATAAAGATGAAGATCTAAAAGTTATTGATGTGTCCCCTATTAAATCTTTGTTTTGTAATATGAATCTTGATAATGATGGGACTGAATATGATCCACCTTTACCTAGACGGCGTTCCAAGAATTCTGAGTTTTTAGTTCTTGATGCTAAAATTGTTAAAAGTGGGATTGAAAAATTCAAAACATTAAATATTGATGAACCCACTATTTTGGATTTCAAGGAATTTAATTATGATAATTGCTCTTTGATAGATTGTATTTCCTTGTTGCAATCCGTGCTAAATTCTCCTCATGCTTATAGCCAAAATAAAGCTTTTACTAAACATATCGTTGATGCTTTGATGCAATCCTATGAAGAAAAACTTGAGTTGGAAGTTCCTATCCCTAGAAAACTTTCTTATGAGTGGGAACTAACTATTAAAATTAAAATTAAAGATCATGAATGCTATGCTTTGTGTGATTTGGGTGCTAGTGTTTCCACGGTTCCAAAGACTTTATGTGATTTGCTAGGTTTCTGTGATTTTGATGATTGCTCTCTAAACTTGCATCTTGCGGATTCCACTATTAAGAAACCTATGGGAAGAATTAATGATTTTATTATTGTTGCAAATAGGAATTATGTGCCCGTAGATTTTATCGTTCTTGACATAGATTGCAATCCTTCATGTCCTATTATTCTTGGTAGACCTTTCCTTAGAACGATTGGTGCAATTATTGATATGAAGGAAGGAAATATTAGATTCCAATTTCCATTAAGGAAAGTCATGGAACACTTTCCTAGAAAGAAAATTAAATTACCTTATGAATCTATTATGAGAGCCACTTATGGATTGCCTACCAAAGATGGCAATACCTAGATCTATCCTTGCTTTTTATGCCTAGCTAGGGGCGTTAAATGATAGAGCTTGTTGGGAGGCAACCCAATTTTATTTTTATTCCTTGCTTTTTGCTACTTTTTAGTAATAAATAATTTATCTAGCCTCTGTTTTGGTTGTGTTTTTTGTGTTTAATTAGTGTTTGTGCCAAGTAGAACTGTTGGGAAGACTTGGGGAAAGTCTTGTTAATCTTGCTGTAAAAAAACAGAAACTTTAGCGCTCACGAGAACTGATGCCATTTTTATTTAGAAAGTGCTATTTAGTTAATTATTTTTTATGTTGTTTAATAGATAAATTCCTCACGTCCAGAAATTTATTTTAGAATTTTTGGGTTTCCAACTCTTGTGCTAGCTACAGATTACTACAGACTGTTCTGTTTTGACAGATTCTATTTTTCGTGTGTTGTTTGCTTATTTTGATGAATCTATGGCTAGTAAAATAGTATATAAAACATAGAGAAGTTGGAATACATTAGGTTTAACAACAATATAAATAAATAATGAGTTCATTACAGTACCTTGAAGTGGTCTTTTATTTTCTTTCGCTAACGGAGCTCACAAGATTTTCTTCTTTAAGTTTTGTGTTGTGAAGTTTTCAAGTTTTGGGTAAAGATTTGATGGATTACGGAACAAGGAGTGGCAAGAGCCTAAGCTTGTGGATGCCCATGGCACCCCCAAGATAATCTAAGGACACCTAAAAGCCAAAGCTTGGGGATGCCCCGGAAGGCATCCCCTCTTTCGTCTACTTCTATCGGTAACTTTACTTGGAGCTATATTTTTATTCACCACATGATATGTGTTTTGCTTGGAGCGTCTTGTATGATTTGAGTCTTTATTTTCTATTTTACCACAATCATCTTTGCTGTACACACCTTTTGAGAGAGACACTTATGATTGGAAATTATTAGAATACTCTATGTGCTTCATTTATATCTTTTGAGTTATATAGTTTTGCTCTAGTGCTTCACTTATATCTTTTAGAGCACGGTGGTAGATTTGTTTTATAGAAACTATTGATATCTCATGCCTCACTTAGATTATTTTGAGAGTCTTAAATAGCATGGTAATTTTCTTAAATAATCTTTATATGCTAGGTATACAAGATTAATAATAAAATTCTCTTATGAGTGTGTTGAATACTATGAGAAGTTTGATGCTTCATAATTGTTTTGAGATATGGAGATGGTGATATTAGAGTCATGCTAGTTGAGTAGTTGTGAATTTGAGAAATACTTGTGTTAAAATTTTTGATTCCCGTAGCATGCACATATGGTGAACCGTTATGTGATGAAGTCAGAGCATGATTTATTTATTGATTGTCTTCATTATGAGTGGCGGTCGGGGACGAGTGATGGTCTTTTCCTACCAATCTATCCCCCTATGAGCATGCGCATAATACTTTGCTTGATAATTTGTAGATTTTTGCAATAAGTATATGAGTTCTTTATGACTAATGTTGAGTCCATGGATCATACGCACTCTCACCCTTCCATCATTGCTAGCCTCTCTAATACCATGCACCTTTTGTCGGTATCCTACACCCACCATATACCTTCCTCAAAACAGCCACCATACCTACCTATCATGGCATTTTCATAGCCATTCTGAGATATATTGCCATGCAACTTTCCACCATTCCGTTTATTATGACACGCTCCATCATTGTCATATTGCTTTGCATGATCATGTAGTTGACATCGTATTTGTGGCAAGGCCACCATTCATAATTCTTTCATACATGTCACTCATGAGTCATTGCATATCCCGGCACACCGTCGGAGGCATTCACATAGAGTCATATTTTGTTCTAAGTATCGAGTTGTAATTCTTGGGTTGTAAGAAAATAAAAGTGTGATGATCATCATTATTACAGCATTGTCCCAAGTGAGGAAAGGATGATGGAGACTATGATTCCCCCACAAGTCAGGATGAGACTCCAGACGAAAAAAAAGAGGCCATCAAAAAGGAGAAAAGGCCCAAAAAAATATGAGAGAAAAAGAGAGAAGGGGCAATGCTACTATCCTTTTACCACACTTGTGCTTCAAAGTAGCACCATGATCTTCATGATAGAGAGTCTCCTATGTCGTCACCTTCATATACTAGTGGGAATTTTTCTTTATAGAACTTGTCTTGTATATTCCGATGATGGGATTCCTCAAAATGCCCTAGGTCTTCATGACCAAGCGAGTTGGATGCACACTGTCGGTGTCAAAACCGGCGGATCTCGGGTAGGGGGTCCCGAACTGTGCGTCTAGGCCGGATAGTAACAGGAGGCAGGGGACACAATGTTTTACCCAGGTTCGGGCCCTCTTGATGGAGGTAAAACCCTACATCCTGCTTGATTGATATTGATGATATGGGTAGTACAAGAGTAGATCTACCGCGAGATCAGAGAGGCTAAACCCTAGAAGCTAGCCTATGGTGTGATTGTATGTTGTGGTTGTTGTCCTACAGACTAAAACCCTTCGGTTTATATAGACACCGGAGAGGGTTAGGGTTATACAAGGTCGGTTACAAAGGAGGAGATATCCATATCCGTATTGCCTAGCTTGCCCTCCACGCCAAGTAGAGTCCCATCTGGACACGAGACGAAGTCTTCAATATTGTATCTTCATAGTCTAACAGTCCGGACAATGGAGATAGTTCGGTTGTCCGGAGACCCCCTAATCCAGGACTCCCTCAGTACCCCCTGAACCAGGCTTCAATGACGATGAGTCCGGCGCGCATTATTGTCTTCGGCATTGCAAGGCGGGTTCCTTCTCCGAATACATCACAGAAGAATTTCAATACGAGGATAGTGTCCGACCCTACAAAATAAGTTCCACATTCCACCGTAGAGAGAATAATATTTTCGCTGATCTAATTTCTGACTTGTCTTAACAGTATGACGTCATGTTATGGCCCGGTGATTATTCAAACCGTTCCCTTTAACCAGCCCCGCACATAACGCGAGGCAGTTTTTCGACACGTCTTGTCAAAGCAGAGATCGTGTCCCCTTATTACGGGATTCTCATCACTACGGGCGTGGGTAACCTAACTGCGTCATCAATTGCGGCACTTGGGGGATAAGCGAGTTTTACCAGGCAAGTGGGGACGCTTAGCTTCGTCCACCCATATAAAGGGATAAGGATTCACCTTTCTATCCATGCCTTCTTCCTCCTTTGCTCATCCGTTTTCGCACACTCGAGCTCTAGCGCCCAAGTCCACACTTCCCACCTCAACCTTCTCCAACCATGTCCCGAGCGGGAGGCAGGTGGATGGTCTCCTCCGTCATGGAGGGAGACATCAAGAAACTGAGGAGAGCCGGATACCTACCTGACAACATCACGCACCGGCTCCCAGATGAGGGGCAGCTCATCCCCACCCCCAGGCCACATGAGAGGGTAGTATTCCTCACCCATTTCCTCCGCGGACTAGGATTCCCTCTCCGTCCATTCGTCTGGGGGCTCATGTTCTATTACGGCCTGGATTTCCACGATCTGGCCCCGAACTTCATCCTCAACATCTCGGCGTTTATCATCGTGTGCGAGGCCTTCCTCCGCATCCAGCCCCAATTCGGCTTATGGCTGAAGACTTTCAATGTCAAGCCGAAGGTGGTGGGCAGCCGCCAGGCGGAGTGCGGAGGCGCCATGGTGGGCAAGATGCCCAACGTAACATGGCTCGAGGGCTCCTTTGTGGAAACCATAAAGGGGTGGCAATCGGGGTGGTTCTACATCACCGAGCCGCGCGACCCTGTATGGGCGGCGACCCCCGAGTTCTGATCTGGCATCCCCACGCGGCTCACCTCCTGGAAAGAGAAGGGCCTGTCCTGGGGTAGTTCGGAAGAGCTGACCGGACTCCAAACATGTATTCAAAACATGGTGAACAAGAAGCTCAAGCTTGTCAACATAGTCCAAGTTATGCTCATCCACCGGATCCTCCCGTGCCAACAACGGGAGTTCAACTTGTGGGAGTTCGACCCGGCGCAGCATCGAACTCTGAACAGGCTCTTCGACACGACTCATGAAGATGCCTGGAGGGTGCTGTTCAAAAGTGCCGAGGTCCCCCCTCCTATTATTGAGGATCGCGGATTCAGCGCGAAGCACCAAGCCAGTGCGGTAAGCTGCTTTACCTTTCACAGGATACTTATTTTTTTTATAGATTGACTCTATGTGGGATCTAAACTCCCATACCTTTGACAGGACTAGCAGAAGATGGCCGGACAGATCGACTGTCCGGCTCCTTTGCCTGAAGGCCCTCCAGACGCTCTTCTGGCGAAGATGTTGACTCCGGCCCCTTATACGGTGCCGGAGAAGACCAAGAAGGCCAAGGGAACCCGAAAGAGTTCCCGACGCCAGGCGTCGTCGGACTCACCGTCCGATGACTCTGCGGCGCACTCTTCCCCCGAAGACGAGGAAGAAGAAGAAGAAGAAGAAGAAGAAGCTCCCCCGTCGACTGGGGGAGACAGGAAAAGGAAGGCCGCCCCAACTGGGGGGCGAAGGGTCCAAGAAGGGAAGGACTCTCCTTCCGGACAGCTCCACCGCCGCCGACGAAGGCGAAGACGAGTGGTTGCCCAGGGCCAAGCCCCCGGGGAGATCGTAAGTATTCAGATACCAGAGTACCTATAGGATTCCTTTATCGCACTGCTTTCCCTAACGCCGGACACAATTATGCAGGCCGCCACGAGCCAGTATCGATGTATCATCGGACGGCTCCTTGGGCTTGTCGGACATGGATAGCGATCCAGTCCCGACCGCCACCTCCCCTCATCCTGCCGATGATGCCGAGGTGTTGTCTCAAGAGGCACCGGATTGAGGGGGGACAGTCCCGAAGGCGCCTCAAGGCGACCTTCCGGACTCCGGGAGCTGAGGGGACGAGGCCCCTGAGAGCTCCAAGTTCGGCCCTCGGCCGAACACCGCGCCGGAACCTCCAGCGATTCCAGGCTCGGGCAGGTGGCCTCCTTCTAAGAGGGGCAAGACGCTTGTGCCGGTGACCTCTGTCCATCCAGAGGCGCCGGACAATCTGCTGGAAGCGCTTCGCAGCGCTTCCATCGACGAGGAGCACCGCACTATCATGAGTGCGGTGATCCAGAAGGTTCAGTCCGCCAAGAGCAGATTGACTGAAGCCTGTGCCAGCCTTCTAACAGGCTTCGAGGTAAGTGTTTTAAACTGTAGTAGAAATATTACCGCATAGACAGTAGCCCCTGATGCTTTGTTCGGTGTTCACAAAGAAAAGCCGAACAGAGGATCAAATAATATCGCAGGAGTCTAACATAAGTGTGTCAATATGCATATGCAGGCTTCGCTACTGGCGTCCGCCGCACTAACTGCGGAGGTCGCCGTACTGAAGCAGGACCTGGAGGGGTCCAGGAAAGAGCTCGGCCTATTCAAGAGGCAGCTCAAGGAGAACAAGGGTAAGTAATACCCTGTCTATAGATATGTATATATATAAGAGGACGCGATTGCAAAATGACAGGATCATCGTATGTTTGCCAAGGGCCACAACCGACGTGGCGACCCTGAAGCAAGTGCTAACCAAGGCCGAAGATGAAGCAGCCAAGGAGCGCACCGAGCGAGAGAAGCACGAGGCTCGGATGGGCGAGGTGCAGCAGGAGCTCCAGGCTCTCGTGGCGAAGCACGAGGCGTTGGAGCTTGACTCAAAGACGCGGGAGTCTGAGCTTGCCGCGGCCCTCGAGAGTGTAAAAGGTGCCAAGGCCGAAGCCCAAAAGGCCCTCCAAGAGATCGACGCGATGAAGATGATAGCGGCGGGTCAGGCTTTCTATATGCAAAGCAAGCATGTAAAAGTAAATTACCGATTACTTACCCGGATCCGGAGCTCTTCAGGAGCATTCGCAGATTTGCCCCGTAGTGTGTCCGATGCCGCACAATTTTACCAGGCCGAGGACGGAAGCTCGACAGAGAAGCTGTTCTGGTCTCAGTATGCTGAGGTCGGACATCCGGTGCCAATGAGCGACCAGCTGAAGCAGATGGTCGAGCTACATAAGGCGGCCGATCAGGCCATGAAGAGCTTTATAGTCCGGCTGTGGCCTGGCGACGCCCTTCCGAACAGCTTCTTCGGCCTGGTGAGGCGGCTTGTGGATGCCTGCCCGCGGCTGGAGGTCGTCAAGCGATCTGTCTGCATTGAAGGTGCATGCCGGGCTTTCGCCCGTGTGAAATTGCAGTGGGTCAAGCTAGATGCCGTGAAGCTGATCAAGGAGGGGCCGCCGGAGGGCAAGGAGCACCGCCACCCCGAGATGTACTATGAGGGTGTTCTGCCGGGTGCCCGTCTCATCACGAACGA
Source organism: Triticum urartu (assembly GCF_003073215.2). Taxonomy (NCBI): domain Eukaryota; kingdom Viridiplantae; phylum Streptophyta; class Magnoliopsida; order Poales; family Poaceae; genus Triticum; species Triticum urartu. The sequence goes on from NC_053023.1 coordinate 263,080,746, forward strand.
GTGTTCAAAAGATGTAATATTTGAATGAGACTTGCTCGTTTTATCCTGTATGTATGAAAACTTGTTTCATATGCGCTATGCAACGCTTGTTGGAATTTAAAATATTACCTTCTGTTTGGCTGTTTATACAATCTGAGAGATGGCTAGTCCTCGGCTTCTGCCCCCATGCCACGAGTGCTGGGGTGTTCGGGATAAACCTGAGCACTCTTGTTCCCATGTTTGGGTCCTTCGAGGGAGGTGCTCAGCACAGCGAACGAGGCAACAGGACTAATAATGCTTTATCACTCTCACTTAGCCATAGAATTCTATAATTTTAAATTTCGGCGAAGCCCCTGGTATTCGGAAGGCCGAATTCGGGACGCGATACACGCCTTTAAGCCGGGCAGGGCCGGCCCCTCACTCTAAGCGGCATAAGTCATTAGGGACTTGAAAACCTCGCCGAACAGCGACCAGTCTCTCGCCTTATCATGACAGTCAGTTTTAGCTTTCTCTACTGAGGTGCTGAACCCAGCAGAACCGGGGCACAATCACAGTAGTTCTCCTAGCGCTACCTTAGCCGATAGAGCGGAATGTATGGTACCAAAACATAAGAGTCGGGCAAACCCAACATTTGACCAAAGACATGATTCGGAGCTGATGCATATAATGCTATAAGTTCGGGGTGCCGCACTTGTGAAAGTGTTTGGACTTTTCACACCGCATTGTGGGGTACGTAAGCCCCTGGTGTATTGGCCGTACCATAGTGTACGGTTGCAAGGCGTCATTAATGAACACATAGATGTATATATATAACAAGAATGCAATAATAGTCATAATGTCATGCATTGTTTATTAAAAAATTGTGTTAAAGCAGAGCGATACAGATAGTGCGATAAGCAAAGAGTAGGACTATGTCCCTTCCAAGGGCAATCTGAGGAATGATATTAAATTGAATATTTCACTCATTACTGTAATCAACCTGGGAATTCCGTGGTATAATGTAGCTGTCTGCCTCCTTGGTTTGCTGCATCATGTGTTCAGCAATAGTGATGCTGAACAGTGTTTCCAGAGATTAAGGTCCTGAAAGAAAAAGAAAAATATCCAAACGGGAAGCCCCTAGTGCGGTTTAGGCCGCGTCTTGGGGCGTGCCGCAGTTGTGCCCCCCTCCCCACTTGTGCTCATGGTATTTTTAATGCGTAATTATGTACGCGCGGCACGAGTTTCGCCACTGGGCTAGGATTGGGGTGGCCGCCATATTGCTACGCGAGCTCAGATGGCGCCAGGCGGTCTATTTGCCGATTGCCCCGAGCGCACTTGAAGGTGTCCGGACTGTGAAGCGCCGAACTAGTTGATTGCCTTGAGAGGCTGCTTAGTGTTTCTGCTGCGAGGGCTGCGGTGTGCTCCTCTATTCGGAGAGAGCGCTCTGTGTTTCCATTGACTGTAATAACTCCGCGAGGTCCTGGCATCTTGAGCTTGAGATATGCATAATGCGGTACCACATTGAATCTAGCAAATGCGGTTCGCCCGAGCAGCGCGTGATAACCACTGCAGAACGGGACTATATCAAAGATTAACTCTTTGCTTCGGAAGTTATCCGGGGATCCGAAGACCACTTCCAGTGTAATTGAGCCTGTGCAATGGGCCTCTACACCTAGAATGACGCCCTTAAAGGTCGTTTTTGTGGGTTTGATCCTTGAGGGGTCTATACACATTTTGCGCACTATGTCCTCATAAAGCAGGTTCAGGCTGCTGCCGCCATCCATAAGGACTCGAGTGAGGTGAAATCCGTCAATGATTGGGTCTAAGACCAATAAGGCAAATCCGCCATGACGGATACTAGTGGGGTGGTCCCTGCGATCGAAGGTGATCGGACAGGAGGACCAAGGGTTGAACTTTGGGGCGGCTGGCTCCAACGCATATACGTCCCTGAGCGCACGCTTCCGCTCCCTCTTAGGGATGTGGGTTGCGTATATCATGTTCACCGTCCGCACTTGCGGGGGAAACCTCTTCTGTCCTCCAGTGTGCGGCTGCCGGGGCTCCTCCTCGTCATCGCTATGCGGCCCCTTGTCCTTGTTTTCGGCAATTAACTTGCCGGCCTGCTTGAACACCCAGCAATCCCTGTTGGTGTGATTGACTGGCTTGTCTGGGGTGCCGTGTATTTGACACGAGCGATCAAGTATACGGTCCAAGCTGGACGGACCCGACGTACTTTGTTTGAATGGCTTTTTCCACTGACCGGGTTTAGAGCCTTTGAATCCGGCATTGACTGCCGTATCCTTAGTATTTCCGCTGTTAATGCAGCGCTTATGTTTGTTGCGACGTGACCTGCTATTGCCGTCCTTGGTATCTGAGGTACCATGGTTCTTTGATATGTTATTACTGCGAGCCAGCCAGCTATCTTCTCCTGCACAAAAGCGGGTCATGAGCGTCGTGAGAGCTGCCATAGATTTCGGCTTTTCCTGACCAAGGTGCCGGGCTAGCCACTCGTCTCGGATGTTGTGCTTGAAAGCCGCTAAGGCCTCCTCATCCGGATAGTCGACGATTTGATTTTTCTTTGTAAGAAACCGAGTCCAGAATTGCCTGGTCGACTCTTCTAGCTGCTGAATTATGTGGCTCAAGTCATCGGCGTCTGGTGGTCGCACATAAGTGCCCTGAAAGTTGTCGAGGAATGCGGCTTCCAGATCTTCCCAACAGCTAATGGAGTCCGTTGGCAAGCTGTTAAGCCAATGTCGCGCTGGCCCTTTGAGCTTTAGTGGGAAGTATTTGATGGCGTGTAAGTCATCACCGCGGGCCATGTGGATGTGGAGGAGGAAATCCTCAATCCATACTGCGGGATCTGCTGTGCCGTCGTATGATCCAGTATTTACAGGTTTTAAACCTTCTGGGAATTGATGTTCCATTACTTCGTCTGTGAAGCATAAGGGGTGTGCAGCGCCTCTGTATTGGGCTATATCGCGACACAGCTCGAATGGGTCTTGCCCGCTGTGTTCGGCCCAGACGGATTTGCTTTTACTGTATCCGGCGTGACGTTTATCATCTCGCAGAGTGGTGCACCGTCATGATCCGTAGATCGATCTTGCATGCTTTGCTTTGTCCTCCAATATGTCTCGCAGGTCTGGCGTATCTCCCCATGCCTTTTTATTTGAATGGTGTCAGGGTGGAAGCTGAGCTTTTGGCTGGAATGCCTCTCTATCGCGGCCACGAGGTGGCCGATCAGCCGTACCATACGCTTCTTCCTCTAGTCGGGGTAGTAACCTGCACTTTGGGTAATTCTTGGAGGGGCGCTCGAGTTTATATTCCTCGGCAGCGAGGACTTCAGTCCATCTGTCAGCTAGCAGATCTTGCTCAGCTTGAAGCTGCTGCTGCTTTTTCTTTAGGCTATTTGTCGTGGCCGTAAGCCGGTGCTTGAAGTGCTCTTGTTCGACGGGATCCTCTGGTATGGCGAATTCACCGTCGCCGAGGCTTGCCTCGTCTTCGGAGGGGGGCATGTAATTGTCGTCCTCCTCCTCTCTGTCTGCCACTCTCTCAGGAGAGCTGGCTTCTTCATCCTCCTGCTCTAAATCTTGCTGGAGGGGATTGTTGTTGTCTTCCGCACTATCCGGAGTGTTATTGTCTCCTGTGCCGGTATCACCACTTTTGCTTTGGCAGGACTTAGAGCGGCACAGCTGACGTTGGCGCTTGGGTTGCTTCTTGGAGGGGTCACCCTCCGCTATCTCGTCGACATTGCCTTCGTTGGGTGTATCCATCATGTATATGTCATATGACGAGGTAGCTTTCCAGTGCCCTATAGGCGTTGGTTCATGTTCGTCTCCTACATCGCCGTCCATACCGTCGATGTCTTCGGAGTAGAAGTCGAGCATGTCGGTTAAGTCATCGACAGTGGCTACGAAGTGGGTGGTGGGTGGGCGTCGAATTTCTTCATCGTCCGCATCCCAATCCTGTTGGCCATAGTCCGGCCAGGGCTCTCCTGACAAAGAGAGAGACCTTAGTGAATTCAGAATGTCGTCGAAGGGCGAGTGCTGAAAGATATCCGCGGTGGTGAATTCCATGATCGGTGCCCAATCGGATTCGATTGGCAGGGACGCGGGCGGTTCAGAGTCAGAAAAAGAGTCCGGCACCTTGGAGTCACAGGCTGCGCAGAGGATTAGGCTGGTGTTCGGCTCGATCGCCGTTGAGACTGCAGCCCCTGAGGCGGTGTCTAACCACCCGTCCTCAATTGGCGCAATTGGCTCCGAGCTAAGGGTCGGAGATGATGCGGGCACGGCCTCTGGGGTACTGTTCGGCGGCAGAGCTAGGTCATACCCATCGTGACAATGCGGCGCGCCCAGCTGTGGCTCAAATCCGTCGAAGATCAAGTCTCCGCGGATGTCGGCCGTGTAGGTCAAACTTCCAAACCTGACCTGATGGCCAGGGGCGCAGCTTTCAATCTGCTCCAAACGGCCAAGCGAATTAGCCCGCAGTGCAAAGCCACCGAATATGAAGATCTGTCCAGGGAGAAAAGCCTCGCCCTGGACCGCATCGCTATCGATGATAGTAGGAGCCATCAAGCCTAACGGCGACGACATAGAGGAACTCTCAATGAAAGCACCAATGTCGGTGTCAAAACCGGCGGATCTCGGGTAGGCGGTCCCGAACTGTGCGTCTAGGCCGGATGGTTACAGGAGGCAGGGGACACAATGTTTTACCCAGGTTCGGGCCCTCTTGATGGAGGTAAAACCCTACGTCCTGCTTGATTGATATTGATGATATGGGTAGTACAAGAGTAGATCTACCATGAGATCAGAGAGGCTAAACCCTAGAAGCTAGCCTATGGTATGATTGTATGTTGTGGTTGTTGTCCTACGGACTAAAACCCTTCGGTTTATATAGGCACCGGAGAGGGTTAGGGTTACACAAGGTCGGTTACAAAGGAGGAGATATCCATATCAGTATTGCCTAGCTTGCCTTCCACGCCAAGTAGAGTCCCATCTGGACACGAGACGAAGTCTTCAATCTTGTATCTTCATAGTCTAACAGTCCGGCCAATTGAGATAGTCCGACTGTCCGGAGACCCCCTAATCCAGGACTCCCTCACACACCCACTTAGTTTCTTTTTGAGCTTTCATATACTTATAGCTCTAGTGCAACTGTTGCATGGCAATCCCTACTCACTCACATTGATATCTATTGATGGGCATCTCCATAGCCTGTTGATACGCCTAGTTGATGTGAGACTATCTTCTCCCTTTTTGTCTCCTCCACAACCACCATTCTATTCCACCTAAAGTGCTATAACCATGGATCACGCTCATGTATTGCGTGAAGATTGAAAAAGTTTTGAGAATGTCAAAAGTATGAAACAATTGCATGGCTTGTCATCGGGGTTGTGCATGATTTAAATACTTTGTGCGGTGAAGATAGAGCATAGCCAGACTATGTGATTTTGTAGGGATAACTTTCTTTGGCCATATTATTTTGAAGAGACATAATTGCTTAGTTGGTATGCTTGAAGTATTATTATTTTTATGTCAATATTGAACTTTTGTCTTGAATCTTTTGGTTCTAAATATTCATGCCACAATTAAGAAGAATTACATTGAAATTATGCCAAGTAGCATTCCACATCAAAAATTCTATTTTTATCATTTACCTACTCGAGGACGAGCAGGAATTAAGCTTGGGGATGCTTGATATGTCTCCAATGTATCTGTAATTTTTTATTGCTCCATGCTATATTATCTACTGTTTTGGACATTATTGGGCTTTATTATCCACTTTTATATTATTTTTTGGGACTAACCTACTAACCGGAGGCCCAGCCCAGAATTGCTATTTTTTGCCTATTTTAGGGTTTCGAAGAAAAGGAATATTAAACGGAGTCCAAACGGAATGAAACCTTCGGGAACTTGATTTTCTCACCGAACATGATCCACGAGACTTGGACCCTATGTCAAGCAACCAACAGGGAGGCCATGAGGTAGGGGGCGCCCCTACCCCCCCCCCAGGTGTGCCCTCCACCCTCGTGGGCCCCCTGTTGCTCCACCGATGTACTTCTTCCTCCTATATATACCTACGTACCCCGAAACAATTAGATACGGAGCCAAAACCCTAATTCCACTGCCGTAACTTTTTGTATCCATAAGATCCCATCTTGGGGCCTGTTCCGGAGCTCCGCCGGAGGGGGCATCGATCACGGAGGGCTTCTACATCAACACCATAGTCTCTCCGATGAAGTGTGAGTAGTTTACCTCAGACCTACGGGTCCATAGTTATTAGCTAGATGGCTTCTTCTCTCTTTTTGGATCTCAATACAAAGTTCTCCCCCTCTCTTGTGGAAATCTATTCGATGTAATCTTCTTTTGCGGTGTGTTTGTTGAGACTGATGAATTGTGGGTTTATGATCAAGTTTATCTATGAACAATATTTGAATATTCTCTGAATTCTTTTATGTATGATTGGTTATCTTTGCAAGTCTCTTCGAATTATTAGTTTGGTTTGGCCTACTAGATTGATCTTTCTTGCAATGGGAGAAGTTCTTAGCTTTGGGTTCAATCTTGCGGTGTCCTTTCCCAGTGACAGTAGGGGCAGCAAGGCACGTATTGTATTGTTGCCATCGAGGATAACAAGATGGGTTTTTTATCATATTGCATGATTTTATCCCTCTACATCATGTCATCTTGCTTAAGGCGTTACTCTGTTCTTATGAACTTAATACTTTAGATGCATGCTGGATAGCGGTCGATGTGTGGAGTAATAGTAGTAGATGCAGGCAGGAGTCGGTCTACTTGTCTTGGATGTGATGCCTATATACATGATCATACCTAGATATTCTCATAACTATGCTCAATTTTTTCAATTGCTCAACAGTAATTCGTTCACCCACCGTAAAATACGTATGCTCTTGAGAGAAGCCACTAGTGAAACCTATGGCCCCGGGTCTATCTTCTATCATATTAATCTTCCAACACTTAGTTATTTCCTTTGCTTTTACTTTGCATCTTTATCATAAAAATACCAAAAATATTATCTTATCATATCTATCAGATCTCACTCTCCTAAGTGACCATGTAGGGATTGACAACCCCTTATCGCGTTGGTTGCGAGGATTTATTTGTTTTGTGTAGGTGCGAGGGACTCGCGCGTAGCCTCCTACTGGATTGATACCTTGGTTCTCAAAAACTGAGGGAAATACTTATGCTACTCTATTGCATCACCCTTTCCTCTTCAAGGGAAAACCAACGCAAGTGCTCAAGAGGTAGCATCACGGCGGAACAACAGGAGGTAGGACTCTGGGAGGCCGCTCGGATCCTTTCTCAGCTGCTCGTCATTCCAGTCTTCTGGGCGCAGCCGGAGGTCGTATCCAGGAGTGGAACCAGGCGCCGTGTTAGGAACTCCTTGACGAGCATGGCCCCTGTTAGCTTCTCCGCCTCCAGGTCTGCCGTCATCTTCTCCAGCACCAGCATCGCCCGGGGGTCGGTGAGCTTCTCGTGAGCCCACCTGTCCAGCTTCACCAGCATCGGGGTCGGCAGCTCCAGCCGAGCATGAGGGCACTTGGCGTCCATGAAGATCCACTTGCGCCGGAAGTTGTCCACCTTCTTCCTAGCCCTCGAGAGCGCATTGCTACCATGGGACACAATGAAGCAGATGCACCTGGAGCACTGGGTCGTTCTGCACATCTGGAGATAGAAGAAGTGGCGGAGCAGCGCAATGGAGGGCACCGCCCCCACAAACGCCTCGTAGTAGAAGGCAAAGATCGACAGGAGGAGGATGGAGTTGGGATGGAGATGAAGGGCGCAAATCTGGTAAAGGTTGAGGACGGCGAAGAAGAAATTGGAGAAAGGGGGACGAGCCCTACGAAGACGTTGTGCGGGAAGAAGGGGTGGAAGGTTTCCCCCAAGGTGTCCTGCTTGGTGGAGCCGACCCGAAGCGTTGTCTCCCTCCCCTCATTGACGTTGCTCACCGTCAGCGGGAGCACGGGGGCGAGGTGCTTCTCCTTGGTGATGGTGGACACACTGAGGGTCGGCTCGAGAGCAGGGGCTGAACGCGCGGAAGAAGCGGCAGGCTTCGCCTTCTCGGTTGCCATCGATGGCGAGCTCGGGGAAAGGTTCAGCAGGTATGGAGGCGCTCTCAGCAGGGAGAGAACAGGATCTGGAGCAAGGTGAGGGGAAGGCAATGAAGGCTCAGCGGCAAGCGCTAGCCTTTTTGTCAGCCCATGACGGTTGCCGAGGCAGCGTGGGGAAGCAGTGATGCCCACGTCCCATCAAGTGCCACGCATCGACCGAGTCTGCAGGCGATTGGGGCCCGCGGTGCTTCGCCCTTGCCCTTTTGCTTTGCCTCGAAGCCAAGTCCGAGAGTGCCTTGGGCCCGGGGGCTACTGTCGGCGTTTTGAGAACCAGGGTACCCAGACTTGCCTGCCTGTGGCCCATGGCATGGCTCCATCGGCGGCCTAGTACGGCCCGTCTTTAGCGTCAACAACATAAGACCCTCACAAGAGGCCAAGCCTCGCGAGGTGGACGACGCCAAGACCTCCAGAAGGAGTGGCCTCCCTAGGCTGGCTCCTGAGGAGTGGAGATTCCTATGCAGGCGCCCACCTCGTGAGGTTAAGGTGACGCAAGCCATGACGACCAAGGCCAGGTGGGCGCCAGCGGGCGTAGTAAAGTAGGTTTCCTCTTTGGTGCTAAAGAGGCAAGCACAGGCATGGAGTCCCGAGGAACCAGCCAAAGGATTCCATTTCCGTGCTCCAAGACCAAGACTGCCAGGACGGCAGGTCATCATCGAGCCCACCATGATGTCACGACCAGAAGCTTTGCAGGTGAAGACCACCTTTCATCAGGATAAGATGTACTAGTTGTCTCCCTTCAAATTTGGCCACTATGAGATCCTTTCCCGCCTACATTTCGGGGGAAGAGGACCAAGGCCACTATAAATATAGCATTGAAGGAAATATGCCCTAGAGGCAATAATAAAGTTATTATTTATTTCCTTATATCATGATAAATGTTTATTATTCATGCTAGAATTGTATTAACCGGAAACATAATACATGTGTGAATACATAGACAAACAGAGTGTCACTAGTATGCCTCTACTTGACTAGCTCGTTAATCAAAGATGGTTATGTTTCCTAACCATGAACAATGAGTTGTTATTTGATTAACGGGATCACATCATTAAGTGAATGATCTGATTGACATGACCCATTCCATTAGCTTAGCACCCGATCGTTTAGTATGTTGCTATTGCTTTCTTCATGACTTATACATGTTCCTATGACTATGAGATTATGCAACTCCCGTTTGCCAGAGGAACACTTTGGGTGCGACCAAACGTCACAACGTAACTGGGTGATTATAAAGGAGCATTACAGGTGTCTCCAAAGGTACATGTTGGGTTGGCGTATTTCGAGATTAGGATTTGTCACTCCGATTGTCGGAGAGGTATCTCTGGGCCCTCTCGGTAATGCACATCACATAAGCCTTGCAAGCATTGCAACTAATGAGTTAGTTGCGGGATGATGTATTACGGAACGAGTAAAGAGACTTGCCGGTAACGATATTGAACTAGGTATTGGATACCGACGATCGAATCTCGGGCAAGTAACATACCGATGACAAAGGGAACAACGTATGTTGTTATGCGGTCTGACCGATAAAGATCTTCGTAGAATATGTAGGAGCCAATATGGGCATCCAGGTCCCGCTATTGGTTATTGACCGGAGATGTGTCTCAGTCATGTCTACATTGTTCTCGAACCGTAGGGTCCACACGCTTAAAGTTACGATGACAGTTGTTATGAGTTTTATGCATGTTGATGTACCGAAGTTAGTTCGGAGTCCCAGATGTGATCACGGACATGACGAGGAGTCTCGAAATGGTCGAGACATAAAGATTGATATATTGGAAGCCTATGTTTGGGTATCGGAAGTGTTCCGGGTGAAATCGGGATTTTACCGGAGTACCGGGAGGTTACCAGAACCCCCCCCCCCCCGGGAGCTATATGGGCCTTAGTGCGCTTTAGTGGAAAAGAGAAGGGGCAGCCCAAGATGGGCCGCGTGCCTCCCCCTCCCCTAGTCCTATTAGGACAAGGAGAGGTGGCCGGCCCCCCTCTCTCTTTTCCCCCTCGGCGAATCCTATTCCAACTAGGATTGGGGGAGGAATCCTACTCCCAGAGGGAGTAGGACTCCCTTGGCGCGCCCTCCTTGGCCGGCCGCACCCCTCCCCTTGGCTCCTTTATATACGGAGGCAGGGGGGCACCCTAGGACACACAAGTTGATCCTCGTGATCGTTCCTTAGCCGTGTGCGGTGCCCCCTGCCACCATATTCCACCTCGGTCATATCGTTGTAGTGCTTAGGCGAAGCCCTGCGTTGGTGGAACATCATCATCATCACCACGCCGTTGTGCTGACGGAACTCATCCCCGAAGCTTTGCTGGATCAGAGCCCGGGGAGCATCATCGAGCTATACGTGTGCTAAGAACTCGGAGGTGCCGGAGTAACGGTGCTTGGATCGGTCGGATCGGGAAGACGTACGACTACTTCCTCTACGTTGCGTCAACGCTTCCGCAGTCGGTCTGCATGGGTACGTAGACAACACTCTCCCCTCTCGTTGCTATGCATCACCATGATCTTGCGTGTGCGTAGGAAAATTTTGAAATTACTGCATTCCCCAACAGTGGCATCCGAGCCAGGTTTTATGGTTTGATGTTATATGCACGAGTGGAACACAAGTGAGTTGTGGGCGATATAAGTCATACTGCCTACCAGCATGTCATACTTTGGTTCGGCGGTATTGTTGGACGAGACGACCCGGACCAACATTACGCGTACGCTTACGCGAGACCAGTTTCCCCGACGTGCTTTGCACATAGGTGGCTTGCGGGCGACTGTCTCTCCTACTTTAGTTGAACCGAGTGTGGCTACGCCCGGTCCTTGCGAAGGTTAAAACGGAGTCAAATTGACAAACTATCGTTGTGGTTTTTATGCGTAGGTGAGATTGGTTCTTGCTTAAAGCCCGTAGCAGCCACGTAAAACTTGCAACAACAAAGTAGAGGACGTCTAACTTGTTTTTGCAGGGCATGTTGTGATGTGATATGGTCAAGGCATGATGCTGAATTTTATTGTATGAGATGATCATGTTTTGTAACCGAGTTATCAGCAACTGGCAGGAGCCATATGGTTGTCGCTTTATTTTATGCAATGCAATCATGATGTAATGCTTTACTTTATCACTAAGCGGTAGCGATAGTCGTGGAAGCATAAGATTGGCGAGATGACAACGATGCTACGATGGAGATCAAGGTGTCGCGCCGGTGACGATGGTGATCATGACGGTGCTTCGGAGATGGAGATCACAAGCACAAGATGATGATGGCCATATCACATCACTTATATTGATTGCATGTGGTGTTTATCCTTTTATGCATCTTATCTTGCTTTGATTGACGGTAGCATTATGAGATGATCTCTCACTAAATTGTCAAGAAGTGTTCTCCCTGAGTATGCACCGTTGCCAAAGTTCATCGTGCCCAGACACCACGTGATGATCGGGTGTGATAAGCTCTACGTCCATCTACAACGGGTGCAAGCCAGTTTTTGCACATGCAGAATACTCAGGTTATACTTGACGAGCCAAGCATATACAGATATGGCCTCGGAACACGGAGACCGAAAGGTCGAGTGTGAATCATATAGCAGATATGATCAACATAGGGATGTTCACCAATGAAACTACTCCATCTCACGTGATGATCGGACATGGTTTAGTGGATTTGGATCACGTAATCACTTAGAGGATTAGAGGGATGTCTATCTAAGTGGGAGTTCTTAAGTAATATGATTAATTGAACTTAAATTTATCATGAACTTAGTCCTGGTAGTATTTTGCAAATTATGTTGTAGATCAATAGCTCGCGTTATTGCTTCCCTGTGTTTATTTTGATATGTTCCTAGAGAAAATTGTGTTGAAAGATGTTAGTAGCAAAAATGCGGATTGGATCCGTGATCTGAGGTTTATCCTCATTGCTGCACAGAAGAATTATGTCCTTGATGCACCGCTAGGTGACAGACCTATTGCAGGAGCAGATGCAGACATTATGAACATTTGGCTAGCTCAATATGATGACTACTTGATAGTTTAGTGCACCATGCTTAATGGCTTAGAATCGGGACTTCAAAGACGTTTTGAACATCATGGACCATATGAGATGTTCCAGGAGTTGAAGTTAATATTTCAAGCAAATACCCGAGTTGAGAAATATGAAGTCTGCAACAAGTTCTATAGCTAAAAGATGGAGGAGAATCGCTCAACTAGTGAGCATGTGCCCAGATTGTCTGAGTACTACAATCGCTTGAATCAAGTGGGAGTTAATCTTCCAGATAAGATAGTGATTGACAGAATTCTCTAGTCACCATCACCAAGTTAGTAGAACTTCGTGATGAACTATGATATGCAAGGGATAACGGAAACGATTCCCAAGCTCTTCGTAATGCGGAAATTGACGAAGGTAGAAATCGAGAAAAAACATCAAGTGTTGATGGTAGACAAGACCACTAGTTTCAAGAAAAGGGCAGAGGGAAGAAGGGGAAATTCCAAAAGAACAGCAAGCAAGTTGCTGCTCAAGTGAAGAAGCCCAAGTCTGATCCTAAGCCTGAGACTAAGTGCTTCTACTGCAAAGGGACTGGTCACTGGAAGCAGAACTACCCCAAGTGATTGGCAGATAAGAAGGATGGCAAAGTGAACAGAAGTATATTTGATATATATGTTATTGATGTGTACTTTACTAGTGTTTATAGCAACCCCTCAGTATTTGATACTAGTTCAGTTGCTAAGATTAGTAACTCGAAACGGGAGTTGCAGAATAAACAGAGACTAGTTAAGGGTGAAGTGACGATGTGTGTTGGAAGTGGTTCCAAGATTGATATGATCATCATCGCACACTCCCTATAAATTCGGGATTAGTGTTGAACCTAAATAAGTGTTATTTGGTGTTTACGTTGAGCATAAATATGATTTGATCATGTTTATTGTAATACGGTTATTCATTTAAGTAAGAGAATAAATTGCTGTTCTGTTTACATGAATAAAACCTTATATGGTTACACACCCAATGAAAATAGTTCGTTGGATCTCGATTGTAGTGATACACATAATCATAATATTGAAACCAAAAGATGCAAAGTTAATAATGATAGTGCAACTTATTTGTAGCACTGCCGTTTAGGTCATATTGGTGTAAAGCGCATGAAGAAACTCCATGCTGATGGGCTTTTGGAATCACTTGATTATGAATTAGTTGATGCTTGCGAACCATGCCTCATGGGCAAGATGACTAAGACTCTGTTCTTCGGAACAATGGAGCGAGCAACAGATTTGTTGGAAGTCATACATACTGATGTATGTGGTCTGATGAATATTGAGGCTCACGATAGGTATCATCATTTTCTGATCTTCACAGATGATTTGAGCAGATATGAGTATATCTACTTGATGAAACAAAGGTCTAAAACATTTGAAAAGTTCAAAGAATTTCACAGTGAAGTGGAGAATCATCGTAACAAAAATGAAAGTTTCTACGATATGATCGCAGAAGTAAAATATTTGAGTTACGAGTTTGGTCTTCAATTAAAACAATGTGGAATAGTTTCACAAACTCATGCCACATGGAACACCACAGCATAATGGTGTGTCCAAACGTCATAACCATACTTTATTGGATATAGTGCAATCTATGATGTCTCTTACCGATCTACCACTATCGTTTTGGGGTTATGCATTAGAGACAGCTGCATTCACGTTAAATAGGGCACCATCTAAATCCGTTGAGACGACACCGTGTGAACTATGGTTTGGCAAGAAACCTAAGCTGTCGTTTCTTAAAGTTTGGGACTGCGATGCTTATGTGAAAAGGTTTCAACATGATAAGCTCGAACCCAAATCGGAGAAGTAAATCTTCATAGGATATCCAAAGGAAACTATTGGATACACCTTCTATCACAGATCCGAAGGCAAGACTTTTGTTGCTAAATTCGGAAACTTTCTAGAGAAGGAGTTTCTCTCGAAATAAGTGAGTGGGAGGAAAGTAAAAAACTTGATAAGGTAATTATACCTTCTCCCTTATTGGAAAGTAGTTCATCACAGAAATCTGTTCCTGTGACTACTACACCAATTAGTGAGGAAGCTAATGATGATGATCATGTAACTTCAGATCAAGTTACTACCGAATCTCGCAGGTAAACCAGAGTGAGATCCGCACCAGAGTGGTACGGTAATCCTGTTCTGGAAGTCATGTTACTAGACCATGACGAACTTGCGAACTATGAAGAAGCGATGGTGAGCCCAGATTCCGCAAAATGGCTTGAGGCCATGAAATCTGAGATGAGATCCATGTATAAGAACAAAGTATGGACTTTGGTTGACTTGCCAGATGATCGGCAAGCCATAGAAAATAAATGGATTTTCAAGGGGAAGACGGACGCTGATAGTAGTGTTACTATCTACAAAGCTAGAATTGTCGCAAAAGGTTTTCGACAAAGTTCAAGGTGTTGACTACGATGAGAGTTTCTCACTCGTATCTCTGCTTAAGTCTGTCCGAATCATGATAGCAATTGCCGCATTTTATGAAATCTGGCAAATGGATAAACAAAACTGCATTCCTTAATAGATTTATTAAAGAAGAGTTGTATATGATACAACCAGAAGGTTTTGTCAATCCTAAAGGTGCTAACAAAATATGCAAGCTCCAGCGATCCATCTATGGACTGGTGCAAGCATCTCGGAGTTGGAATATACGCTTTGATAAGTTGATCAAAGCATATAAGTTTTATACAGACTTGCGGTGAAGCCTGTATTTACAAGAAAGTGAGTGGGAGCACTACATCATTTCTGATAAGTATATGTGTATGACATATTGTTGATCGGAAATAATGTAGAATTATTCTGCAAAGCATAAAGGAGTGTTTGAAAGGAGTTTTTCAAAGAAAGACCTCGGTAAAGCTGCTTACATATTGAGTATCAAGATCTATAGAGATAGATCAAGACGCTTGATAAGTTTTTCAATGAGTACATACCTTGACAAGATTTTGAAGTAGTTCAAAATGGAACAGTCAAAGAAAAAGTTTCTTGCCTATGTTACAAGGTGTGAAGTTGAGTAAGACTCAAAGCCCGACCACGGCAGAAGATAGAAAGAGAATGAAAGTCATTCCCTATGCCTCAGCCATAGGTTCTATAAAGTATGCCATGCTGTGTACCAAATCTATTGTATACCCTACACTGTTTTAAGCAAGGGAGTACAATAGTGATCTAAGAGTAGATCACTGGACAGCGGTCAAAATTATCCTTAGTGGAATAAGGAAATATTTCTCAATTATGGAGGTGACAAAAAGGTTCGTCGTAAAAAGTTACGTCGATGCAAGTTTTGACACAGATCTGGATGACTCTAAGTCTCGACCTAGATACATATTGAAAGTGGGGTCAATAAGCTAGAGTAGCTCCGTGCAGAGCATTGTTGACATAGAAATTCGCAAAATACTAACGGATCTGAATGTGACAGACCCGTTGACTAAAATTATCTCACAAGCAAAACATGATCGCACCTTAGTACTCTTTGGGTGTTAATCACATAGCGATGTGAACTAGATTATTGACTCTAGTAAACCCTTTGGGTGTTTATCACATATCGATGTGAACTATGGGTGTTAATCACATGGTGATGTGAACTATTGCTGTTAAATCACATGGCGATGTGAACTAGATTAT
This sequence comes from Triticum urartu, assembly GCF_003073215.2. Lineage (NCBI taxonomy): Eukaryota > Viridiplantae > Streptophyta > Magnoliopsida > Poales > Poaceae > Triticum > Triticum urartu. The sequence continues at coordinate 263,096,457 of NC_053023.1, forward strand.
TGACTCTAGTGCAAGTGGGAGACTGAAGGAAATATGCCCTAGAGGCAATAATAAAGTTATTATTTATTTCCTTATATCATGATAAATGTTTATTATTCATGCTAGAATTGTATTAACCGGAAACATAATACATGTGTGAATACATAGACAAACAGAGTGTCACTAGTATGCCTCTACTTGACTAGCTCGTTAATCAAAGATGGTAATGTTTCCTAACCATGAACAATGAGTTGTTATTTGATTAATGGGATCACATCATTAAGTGAATGATCTGATTGACATGACCCATTCCATTAGCTTAGCACCTGATCGTTTAGTATGTTGCTATTGCTTTCTTCATGACTTATACATGTTCCTATGACTATGAGATTATGAAACTCCCGTTTGCCGGAGGAACACTTTGGGTGCTACCAAACGTCACAACGTAACTGGGTGATTATAAAGGAGCATTACAGGTGTCTCCAAAGGTACATGTTGGGTTGGCGTATTTCGAGATTAGGATTTGTCACTCCGATTGTCGGAGAGGTATCTCAGTCATGTCCTGCTATTGGTTATTGACCGGAGATGTGTCTCAGTCATGTCTACATTGTTCTCGAACCGTAGGGTCCGCACGCTTAAAGTTACGATGAAAGTTGTTATGAGTTTTATGCATGTTGATGTACCGAAGTTAGTTCGGAGTCCCGAATGTGATCACGGACATGACGAGGAGTCTCGAAATGGTCGGGACATAAAGATTGATATATTGGAAGCCTATGTTTGGATATCAGAAGTGTTCCGGGTGAAATCGGGATTTTACCGGAGTACCGGGAGGTTACCAGAACCCCCCCGGGAGCTATATGGGCCTTAGTGGGCTTTAGTGGAAAAGTGAAGGGGCAGCCCAAGATGGGCCGCGTGCCTCCCCCCTCCCCTAGTCCTATTAGGACAAGGAGAGGTGGCCGGCCCCCCTCTCTCTTTTCCCCCTCAGCGAATCCTATTCCAACTAGGATTGGGGGGAGGAATCCTACTCCCAGAGGGAGTAGGACTCCCTTGGCGCGCCCTCCTTGGCCGGCCGCACCTCTCCCCTTGGCTCCTTTATATACGGAGGCAGGGGGGCACCCTAGGACACACAAGTTGATCCTCGTGATCGTTCCTTAGCCGTGTGCGGTGCCCCCTGCCACCATATTCCACCTCGGTCATATCGTTGTAGTGCTTAGGCAAAGTCCTGCGTTGGTGGAACATCATCATCGTCACCACGCTGTTGTGCTGACGGAACTCATCCCCAAAGCTTTGCTGGATCGGAGCCTGGGGAGCGTCATCGAGCTGTACGTGTGCTAAGAACTCGGAGGTGCCGGAGTAACGGTGCTTGGATCGGTCGGATCGGGAAGACGTACGACTACTTCCTCTACGTTGCGTCAACGCTTCCGCAGTCGGTCTGCGTGGGTACGTAGACAACACTCTCCCCTCTCGTTGCTATGCATCACCATGATCTTGCGTGTGTGTAGGAAAATTTTGAAATTACTGCGTTCCCCAACAAGCATAGCCACCACCATAGAAGGGACGGATCGATCAGACCATCCGCATCCTCACCAGCTCACACCATCCCAAGAACACACCTCTTGAGGTTGTTCTTCCCCTATACTAGTTCATCCTCAGTCCTCCTCGAGGCTAATCCACCACAAAGCAGGAGTAGGGTTTTACACCGCAAGGTGGCCCAAACCTGGGTAAAATACCACGTCATGTTCCTTTCCAGTTCATCAAGCTAGGTCGTGAGATCGACGAGTTGGCGGACTAGGGAGATTGAGTTCTTCGCACGCACCCTAGAGTTTGAATCTTTCTTGGGTCTGTGGAGCCCCGATTCTGACAGCAACACTTCAGCGTTCTCCCTCTCGGCTTGTCCATTGCTTCTGGGATGTGCAACAGAGGCAAATGAGATATTGCTTACGAGGGTATGAACATATTGCATGAAGGTGCAGCTCGTGAACTGGGTGTCATTGTTGGTGATGATCCGAGCAGGGACCCCTAAGCGGCACACCAATCCTCTCAAGAACTTGATAGCTGACTGAGCAGACCGAAAACGGCCATGACAAAGGGATTGTATGAAGAGCTTGGGCAGGCAGATGGATATTCTTGGAATGGAACTGGCAGGCTTCACATTTTGTGACTAGCTCGACCGCATCTTGGAGGGTTGTGGGCCAATAGAATCCTTGCCGTAATGCTTTCCCAACTAATACCCTTGATCCAATGTGGGAGCGACACATGCCTTTGTGTATTTCTGCCAGCAGTTACTTTTCTTCTTCCCGGCAAATGCACTTCAATTTCACACCGTTGGGCCTCCTTCTGTATAGTGTGTCATCAACAAACTAATACATACTGGCCCTCCATGCTACTCATTCAGCTTCTTCTTGCTCTTCGGGAAGTTCTCCGGTTTGGAGGAAGTGGACTATGTGCCTTGCCCAAGTTGGAGCCTTGAGCTCGGCAACAAGGACTAGCGGCACCTCCTCATCTACGGAAGAGCATTCCTTGACTGCGGGGACCAGTGGCCTGGCAAGAGGGTGCAGCCCAGCAATCGATGGGGAGTTGTTTCCGGCAGGGTCCCTGCCAGGAGCCCCGAGAGGTTCTACCGGGAGAGGCTTACCAGAGTCCAATTTCCTCCTTTTTCGGGCCACTATTGCTGGGGATACGGAGGGCTGAGTAAGATGGAGAACAGAAGTTCCTAGTTCCACAAGAAGCTTCTGCGCAGCACACTTTGACAGATGATCAGCAATGTTGTTTTCCGCACGGGGTACGTGCTCTGTTTGCAATCCGTCAAAGTGCTCCTCTACTCTTCTCACTTCCTCGACGTATGCCTCCATCAATGGACTTTGGTAATCCTTGTTGACTTGTCTCACCACAAGTTGTGAATCTCCTCGAATGGTTAGATTCTTGATTCCCAATTCAATGGAAATTCTGAGCCTGACAAGGAGCCCTTCATACTCTGTTGTATTGTTGGTTGCCTCCTCCCAAGAAAATGCCTTTGGACGACGTACTTCAGGTGGTCTCCAGTGGGAGCAACGAGAAGCACGCCAGCACCTGCACCTTGTAGGGAGAAGGCACCATCGAAATACATGATCCATTCTTGGGGTGCTTCCTTGCCGGGGATAACTATTTCCAGCACTTCTTCATTAGGGGTTGGCGTCCATTCTGCAATAAACTCTGTCAATGCCCTGCTCTGAATTGTTGATGTGCTCTCAAACCTCAGGCCAAATCTGGATAACTCCAAAGCCCACTCCAGTATTCTCCCAGTAGCCTTAGGGTTTCGAATTATCCTTTGCAAAGGAAAGCGAGTGACCAACGTGATCTCATGGGCTTGGAAGTAGTGGTGAAGTTTCCTTGAGGCCATGACAAGGCCAAAAATCAACTTTTGCACACCAGAGTACCTGGATCTAGCCCCCTGCAATAGGGAGCTGATGAAGTACACTGGGCGCTGCACCACTTTCTTCCTTGCCGCATCCTTAGGGTGGTCTCTGCTGCCATGCTCTTCTTTGTCTTGATCCACATCTGGCCTTGCCGGGCTGTTCTCACTCTCTGTCTCTTCTACTTCCCGTTGCGCCACTAGGGCTGCACTAACCACTTGATTAGTTGCCGCCAAGTATAGCAGCAATGGCTCTTGTGGTTTGGGTGTAACCAAAGTAGGCACAAAGGACAAGTAGGTCTTGAAATCTCGCAAGGCTGCATCTGCTTCCAGGGTCCAGTTCATGGGTCATGCCTTCTTCAAGATCTTGAAGAACGGCAAGGCGCGCTCGGCAGACTTGGAGATGAACCTGCTAAGCGCAGCAACGCACCATGTCAAACACCTCACATTCTTAACTGTCTTGGTTGCCTGAATCTGCTCGATAGCCTTGATCTTATCGTGGTTGGCTTCTATCCCGCGATGGGATACAAAGAACCCAAGTAGCTTGCCGGAGGGAATGCCAAACACACACTTCTCCGGGTTTAGCTTCAAGTTGATCTTGTGCAGATTAGCAAATGTCTCTACCAAATCCTGGATGAGGGTTGATTTGTCCTTGGTCTTGACCACAATATCATCCATATGAGCTTCAATATTTCTATGCAGTTGTGATTCAAAACCAATCTGAACTGCCCTTGCAAAAGTGGACCCGGCACTCTTCAACCCGAAAGGCATGCGCACGAAGCAGTACATACCGCATGGGGTGATGAATGAAATCTTCTCTTCGTCTTCCTTGGACATGAAGATCTGATGATATCCCGAGTATGCATCTAGAAAAGAGAGCAAATCACATCCTGAGGTGGAATCCACAATCTGATCGATGCGCGGCAAGGTAAACGGATCCTTCGGGCAGGCCTTGTTAAGATCTGTGAAATCTATGCATAGCCTCCATTTTCTGTTAGCCTTGCGCAAGACCACTGTATTTGCCAACCATGTTGGATGTCATACTCCTCTGACCAGACCAGCTGCCTCAAGTTTCTTGATCTCTTTTGCTATGAATTGTTGCGCTCCAAGGCTTGCTTTCGGACCTTCTACTTGACGGGTCGGGCATGTGGGCAGACAGGAAGGTGGTGCTCGATTACCTCCTTGGGAACACCGGGGATATCAGATGGTTGCCAAGAAAATACATCAATATTCGCCCACAGGAAGGCAACGAGCGCGCTTTCCTATTTCTCATCAAGGGTGGCACTGATAATAAAAGTACCATCAGCGCCAGCCAGCCCTGCCGGCAGGTCATCGACAGGCGCAGCATGCTCCAAAGAGGTATGCTTCCCAGATTCCTTGTTGGTGTCCATGCTAGCCTTCTTCTTTCCTTTGATTTCCTTAGCGGGAGCTAGGGCTTCCGTGGCCTCTGCCGCGACTGCGTCCCGGTACATCTTACCCACGCAAATGATTGCGTCCTTCTCGTCTATCGGAATGGAAATGACTCCCATTGGTTCTGGCATCTTTAAGGTATTGTAGGCATAGTGGGATGCCGCCATGAATTTTGCCAGAGCTGGGCGTCCAAGGATTCCATTGTACGGCTGGGGGAGGTCGACCACATCGAACACGACCTTCTCTGTCCGGTAGTTCAACTCTCCTCCGCATGTCACGAGCAACATGATCTTTCCCTCAGGATGACTCCTACTGGGGTTGATTCCTTGAAATGTGCATGTAACCTTGAGTTCCTCCTCTACTATCTGAAGTTTGCTAATGACCTTTGGGGAAATCAGATTCAACCCGGCCCCGCCGTCAACCAACATCTTTGTGACTTTGAGGTTGTGGATCGTTGGTGAGACCAACAATGGCAAGCATCCCATCGCAGTGGTGCGGTCAGGATAGTCCTCTTCATCAAAGATTACGGGTGTGCGTGACCATTTGAGAGGCTATCGAGACTCTGCCACTGGCTCCACGGCATTGACCTCACCCGCCCACCGTTTAAGTTGGTGGTGAGAGGAGTGCAGACATGCACCTCCGTCAATGCACAGGGTGTTAGTGGCTGTGACGCCCCGAGTCCGATGCGCCAGGTGTCTTCCAGTTATTCACTGTCATTGCCATGTCATTCGCTTGCCTGTTGCTCTTTGCCATGTCATCATGTGCATTTCATCATCATGTTTTTAAAACTTGCATCCGGTCATTTTCTCTGTTGTTCGTTTTGGAATCTGACACTCTCACATGCACCCGCCGCACCTTCCAGATCTTGTTTCATGAGCGGGAGAAAAATGTTGTCGTAATGGGCCGAGAGTTGATGAGTGGTCTTGGTATATCACCGGTAGACCACCTGTCAAATTTCGTTCCATTTGGAGGTCATTTGATGCCCCAACGATTAACCGCGTTAACCGTCGGACCCCTTTCTCTTTGCAGCCCAACAGTCCTCCACAACAGCCCACTAGCCCATCTAAACCCACTCCATGCTCTTCGCCATTGGATCACGATTGTGTGGGCGAAAACCGCACCATAATAGCCCTCTCCTAGCTCCCTCTACCTATAAAAAGGCACCTCCCCCTCCACTTTCGGGCAAAACCCTAGTCTCTGTTGGGGAACGTAGTAATTTCAAAATTTTCCTACGCACACACAGGATCATGGTGATGCATAGCAATGAGAGGGGAGAGTGTTGTCCACGTACCCTCGTAGACCGTTAAGCGGAAGCGTTATGACAACGCGGTTGATGTAGTCGTACGTCTTCACGATAGACCAATCCTCAGTACCGAACGTATGGCACCTCCGCGTTCAGCACACGTTCAGCTCGGTGACGTCCCACGAACTCACAATCCAGTAGAGCTCGGGGAAGAGTTTCATCAGCATGACGACGTGGTGACGATGTTGATGAAGTTCTGCAGCAGGGCTTCGCCTAAACACCGCTACGGTATGACCGAGGTGGATTATGGTGGAGGGGGCACCACACACGACTGGGAGAGATCTTTGTGATCTACTTGTGTGTCTAGAGGTGCCCCCTTGCCCCTGTATATAAAGGAGCAAGGGGGAGGCCGGCCAGCCCTTGTTGGCACGCCTAGGAGGAATACTCCTCCTAGTAGGAATAGGATTCCTCCCTTTCCTACTCCTACTAGGAGGGGGAAGGCAGGGAGAGAAAGAGAAGGAAAGGGGGGCGCCGCCCCCCCCCCTTCTCCTAGTCCAATTAGGACAGGGGGAAGGGGGTGCGCTGCCTTCCATAGGCCGGCCCCTCTCTCTTTCCCTTATGGCCCAACAAGGCCCATTAGTCCCCGGGGGGTTCCGGTAACCCCTCCGGTACTCTGGTAAAATCCCGATTTCACCGGGAACTATTCTGATGTCCAAATGTAGGCTTCCAATATATCAATCTTTACGTCTCGACCATTTTGAGACTCCTCATCATGTCCGCGATCAAATCCGGGACTCTGAACTACCTTCGGTACATCAAAACATATAAACTCATAAAACCGACCGTCACAGAACTTTAGGCGTGCGGACCCTACGGATTTGAGAACTATGTAGACATGACCGAGACACGTCTCCGGTCAATAACCAATAGCGGAACCTGGAAGCTTATATTGGTTCCTACATATTCTACGAAGATCTTTATCAGTCAAACCGCACAAGACTATACGTTATTCTCTTTGTCATCGGTATGTTACTTGCCCGAAATTCGATCGTCGGTATCCCAATACCTAGTTCAATCTCGTTACCGGCAAGTCTCTTTACTCATTTCGTAATACATCATCCCGTAACTAACTCATTAGTTATCATGCTTGCAAGGCTTATAGTGATGTGTATTACCGAGAGGGCCCAGAGATACCTCTCCGACAATCGGAGTGACAAATCCTAATCTTGATCTATGCCAACTCAACAAGTACCATCGGAGACACCTGTAGAGTACCTTTATAATCACCCAATTACGTTGTGACGTTTGGTAGCACACAAAGTATTCCTCCGGTATTCGGGAGTTGCATAATCTCATAGTCATAAGAACATGTATAAGTCATGAAGAAAGCAATAGCAGTAAACAAACGATCAAGGGCTAAGCTAACGGAATGGGTCAAGTCAATCACATCATTCTCCTAATGATGTGATCCCATTGATCAAATAACAACTCATGTCTATGGTTAGGAAACTTAACCATCTTTGATCAATGAGCTAATCAAGTAGAGGCATACTAGTGACACTATGTTTGTCTATGTATTCACACATGTATTATGTTTCCGGTTAATACAATTCTAGCATGAATAATAAACATTTATCATGAAATAAGGAAATAAATAATAACTTTATTATTGCCTCTAGGGCATATTTCCTTCAGTCTCCCACTTGCACTAGAGTCAATAATCTAGATTACATAGTAATGATTTTAACACCCATGGAGCCTTGGTGTTGATCATGTTTTCCTTGTGGAAGAGGCTTAGTCAACGGGTCTGCAACATTTAGATTCGTATGTATCTTGCAAATCTCTATGTCTCCCACCTAGACTTGATCCCAGATGGAGTTGAAGTGTCTCTTGATGTGCTTGGTTCTCTTATGAAATCTGGATTCTTTTGCCAAGGCAATTGCACCAGTATTGTCACAAAAGATTTTCATTGGACCCGATGCACTAGGTATGACACCTAGATCGGATATGAACTCCTTCATCCAGACTCCTTCATTCGCTGCTTCCGAAGCAGCAATGTACTCCGCTTCACATGTAGATCCTGCCACGACACTCTGTTTAGAACTGCCCCAACTGACAGCTCCACCGTTTAATATAAACACGTATCCGGTTTGCGATTTAGAATCATCCGGATCAGTGTCACAGCTTGCATCAACGTAACCATTTACGATGAGCTCATTGTCACCTCCATAAACGAGAAACATATCCTTGGTCCTCTTCAGGTACTTCAGGATGTTCTTGACCGCTGTCCAGTGATCCACTCCTGGATTACTTTGGTACCTCCCTGCTAGGCTAATAGCAAGGCACACATCAGGTCTGGTACACAGCATTGCATACATGATAGAGCCTATGGCTGAAGCATAGGGAACACTTTTCATTTTCTCTCTATCTTCTGCAGTGGTCGGGCATTGAGTCTTACTCAACTTCACACCTTGTAATACGGGCAAGAACCCTTTCTTAGCTTGATCCATTTTGAACTTCTTCAAGACTTTATCAAGGTATGTGCTTTGTGAAAGTCCAATTAAGCGTCTTGATCTATCTCTATAGATCATGATGCCTAATATATAAGCAGCTTCACCGAGGTCTTTCATTGAAAAACTTTTATTCAAGTATCCTTTTATGTTGTCCAGAAATTCTATATCATTTCCAATCAACAATATGTCATCCACATATAATATTAGAAATGCTACAGAGCTTCCACTCACTTTCTTGTAAATACAGGCTTCTCCAAAAGTCTGTATAAAACCATATGCTTTGCTCACACTATCAAAATGTTTATTCCAACTCCGAGAGGCTTGCACCTGTCCATAAATGGATTGCTGGAGCTTGCACACTTTATTAGCTTCCTTTGGATCGACAAAACCTTCAGGTTGCATCATATACAACTCTTCTTCCAGAAATCCATTCAGGAATCCAGTTTTTACATCCATTTGCCAAATTTCAAAATCATAAAATGCGGCAATTGCTAACATGATTCGGACGGACTTAAGCATCGCTACGGGTGAGAAGGTCTCAACGTAGTCAACTCCTTGAACTTGTCGAAAACCTTTTGCAACAAGTCAAGCTTTGTAGACAGTAACATTACCGTCAGTGTATGTCTTCTTCTTGAATATGCATTTGTTCTCGATGGCTTGTCGATCATCGGGCAAGTCAACCAAAGTCCACACTTTGTTCTCATACATGGATCCCATCTCAGATTTCATGGCCTCAAGCCATTTTGCGGAATCTAGGCTCATCATCGCTTCCTCATAGTTCGTAGGTTCGTCATGGTCAAGTAACATCACCTCCAGAACTGGATTACCATACCACTCTGGTGTGTATCTTGTTCTGGTTGACCTACGAGGTTCGGTAGTAACTTGATCTATAGTTTCATGATCATCATCATTAGCTTCTTCACTAATTGGTGTAGATGTCACAGGAACCCATTTCTGTGATGAACTACTTTCCAACAAGGGAGCAGGTACATTTACCTCATCAAGTTCTACTTTCCTCCCACTCACTTCTTTCGAGAGAAACTCCTTCTCTAGAAAGGATCCATTCTTAGCAACGAATATCTTGCCTTCAGATCTGTGATAGAAGGTGTACCCTATAGTTTCCTTTGGGTAACCTATGAAGACACATTTCTCCGATTTGGGTTCGAGCTTATCAGGTTGAAGCTTTTTCACATAAGCATCGCAGCCCCAAACTTTAAGAAATGGCAACTTTGGTTTCTTGCCAAACCATAGTTCATAAGGCGTCGTCTCAACGGATTTTGATGGTGCCCTATTTAACGTGAATGCAGCCGTCTCTAAAGCATAACCCCAAAACGATAGCGGTAAATCAGTAAGAGACATCATAGATCGCACCATATCTAGTAAAGTACGATTATGACGTTCGGACACACCATTACGATGTGGTGTTCCGGGTGGCATGAGCTGTGAAACTATTCCGCATTGTTTCAAATGTATGCCAAACTCGTAACTCAAATATTCTCCTCCACGATCAGATCATAGAAACTTTATTTTCTTGTTATGATGATTTTCCACTTCACTCTGAAATTCTTTGAACTTTTCAAATGTTTCAGACTTATGTTTCATTAAGTAGATATACCCATATCTGCTTAAATCATCTGTTAAGGTGAGAAAATAACGATACCCGCCGCGAGCCTCAATATTCATCAGACCACATACATCAGTATGTATGATTTCCAACAAATCTGTTGCTCGCTCCATAGTTCCGGAGAACGGCGTTTTAGTCATCTTGCCCATAAGGCATGGTTCGCAAGTACCAACTGATTCATAATCAAATGATTCCAAAAGTCCATCAGTATGGAGTTTCTTCATGCGCTTTATACCAATATGACCCAAACGGCAGTACCACAAATAAGTTGCAGTATCATTATCAACTCTGCATCTTTTGTCTTCAACATTATGAATATGTGTATCACTACTATCGAGATTCAACAAGAATAGACCACTCTTTAAGGGTGCATGACCATAAAATATATTACTCATATAAATAGAACAACCATTATTCTCAGATTTAAATGAATAACCGTCTCACATCAAACAAGGTCCAAATATGATGTTCATGCTTAACGCTGGCACCAAATAACAATTATTTAGGTCTAAAACTAATCCTGAAGGTAGATGTAGAGGTAGCGTGTCGACGGCGATCACATCGACTTTGGAACCATTTCCTATGCGCATCGTCACCTCGTCCTTAGCCAGTCTTCGCTTAATCCGTAGTCCCTGTTTCGAGTTGCAAATATTAGCAACAAAAACCAGTATCAAATACCCAGGTGCTACTGCATGCTCTGGTAAGGTACACATCAATAACATGTATATCACATATACCTTTGTTCACCTTGCCATCCTTCTTATCCGCCAAATACTTGGGGCAGTTCCGCTTCCAGTGACCAGTCTGTTTGCAGTAGAAGCACTCAGTCTCAGGCTTAGGTCTAGACTTGGGTTTCTTCTCCTGAGCAGCAACTTGTTTGCCGTTCTTCTTGAAGTTCCCCTTCTTCTTCCCTTTGCCCTTTTTCTTGAAACTGGTGGTTTTATTGACCATCAACACTTGATGCTCCTTCTTGATTTCTACCTCCGCAGCTTTTGGCATTGCGAAGAGCTCAGGAATTGTCTTATTCATCCCTTGCATATTATAGTTCATCACGAAGCTTTTGTAGCTTGGTGGCAGTGATTGAAGAACTCTGTCAATGACACTATCCCCAGGAAGATTAACTCCCAGTTGAGTCAAGTGATTATGATACCCAGAAATTTTGAGTATATGCTCACTGACAGAACTATTCTCCTCCATCTTGCAGCTATAGAACTTATTGGAGACTTCATATCTCTCAATCCGGGCATTTGCTTGAAATATTAACTTCAACTCCTAGAACATCTCATATGCTCCATGACGTTCAAAACGTCGTTGAAGTCCCGGTTCTAAGCCGTAAAGCATGGCACACTAAACTATCGAGTAGTCATCAGCTTTACTCTGCCAAATGTTCTTAACGTTGTCAGCAGCATCTGCAGCAGGCCTGGCACCCAGCGGTGCTTCCAGGACGTAATTCTTCTGTGTAGCAATGAGGATAATCCTCAAGTTACGGACCCAGTCCGTGTAATTGCTACCATCATCTTTCAACTTTGCTTTCTCAAGGAACGCATTAAAAATCAATGGAACAACAGCACGGGCCATCTATCTACAACATAGATAAGCAAAATACTATCAGGTACTAAGTTCATGATAAATTTAAGTTCAATTAATCATATTACTTAAGAACTCCCACTTAGATAGACATCCCTCCAATCATCTAAGTGATCACGTGATCCATATCAACTAAACCATAACTGATCATCACGTGAAATGGAGTAGATTTCAATGGTGAACATCACTATGTTGATCATATCTACTATATGATTCATGCTCGACCTTTCGGTCTCAGTGTTCAGTGGCCATATCTGCATATGCTAGGCTCGTCAAGTTTAACCCGAGTATTCTGCGTGTGCAAAACTGGCTTGCACCCGTTGTAGATGGACGTAGAGCTTATCACACCCGATCATCACGTGGTGTCTCGGCACGACGAACTTTGGCAATGGTGCATACTCAGGGAGAACACTTTTATCTTGAAATTTAGTGAGAGATCATCTTATAATGCTACCGTCAAACAAAGCAGAATAAGATGCATAAAGGATAAACATCACATGCAATCAATATAAGTGATATGATATGGCCATCATCATCTTGTGCTTGTGATCTCCATCTCCGAAGAACCGTCATGATCACCATTGTCACCGGCGTGACACCTTGATCTCCATCGTAGCATCGTTGTCGTCTCGCCAACTATTGCTTCTACGACTATCGCTACTGCTTAGTGATAAAGTAAAGCAATTACAGGGCGATTGCATTGCATACAATAAAGCGACAACCATATGGCTCCTGCCAGTTGCCGATAACTCCATTACAAAACATGATCATCTCATACAATAAATATAGCATCATGTCTTGACCATATCACATCACAACATGCCCTGCAAAAACAAGTTAGACGTCCTCTACTTTGTTGTTGCAAGTTTTACGTGGCTGCTACGGGCTGAGCAAGAACCGTTCTTACCTACGCATCAAAACCACAACGATAGTTCATCAAGTTGGTGTTGTTTTAACCTTCTTAAGGACCGGGCGTAGTCACACTCGGTTCAACTAAAGTTGGAGAAACTGACACCCGCCGGCCACCTGTGTGCAAAGCACGTCGGTAGAACCAGTCTCGCGTAAGCGTACGCGTAATGTCGGTCCAGGCCGCTTCATCCAACAATACCGCCGAACCAAAGTATGACATGTTGGTAAGCAGTATGACTTGTATCGCCCACAACTCACTTGTGTTCTACTCGTGCATATAACATCTACGCATAAAACCTGGCTCTGATACCACTTTTGGGGTACGTAGTAATTTCAAAATTTTCCTACGCACACAAAGGATCATGGTGATGCATAGCAATGAGAGGGGAGAGTCTTGTCCACGTACCCTCGTAGACCGTTAAGCGGAAGCGTTATGACAACGCGGTTGATGTAGTCGTACGTCTTCACGATCGACCGATCCTTAGTACCGAACGTACGGCACCTCCACATTCAGCTCGGTGACGTCCCACAAACTCACGATCCAGTAGAGCTCGGGGAAGAGTTTCGTCAGCATGATGGCATGGTGACGATGTTGATGAAGTTCTGCGGCAGGGCTTCGCCTAAACACCGCTACAGTATGACCGAGGTGGATTATGGTGGAGGGGGGCACCGCACACAGCTGGGAGAGATCTTTGTGATCAACTTGTTTGTCTAGAGGTGCCCCCTGCCCCTGATATAAAGGAGCAAGGGGGAGGCCGGCCGTCCCTTGTTGGCGCGCCTTGGAGGAGGAATCCTCCTCCTAGTAGGAGTAGGATTCCTCCCTTTCCTACTCCTACTAGGAGGGGGAAAGGCAGGGAGAGAAAGAGAAGGAAAGGGGGGCGCCGCCCCCCTTCTCCTAGTCCAATTTGGACAGGGGGAAGGGGGCACGCTGCCTGCCCTAGGCCGGCCCCTCTCTCTTTCCCTTATGGCCCAACAAGGCCCATTAGTCCCCGGGGGGTTCCGGTAACCCCTCAGGTACTCCGGTAAAATCCCGATTTCACCCAGAACTATTCTGATGTCCAAATGTAGGCTTCCAATATATCAATCTTTACGTCTCGACCATTTCGAGACTCCTCGTCATGTCCGCGACCAAATCCGGGACTCCGAACTACCTTCAGTACATCAAAACATATAAACTCATAAAAAAGATCGTCACAGAACTTTAAGCGTGCGGACCCTACGGGTTCGAGAACTATGTAGACATGACCGAGACATGTCTCTGGTCAATAACCAATAGCGGAACCTGGATGTTCATATTGGTTCCTACATATTCCACGAAGATCTTTATCGGTCAAACCGCACAACACTATACGTTATTCTCTTTGTCATCGGTATGTTACTTGCCCGAGATTCGATCGTCGGTATCCCAATACCTAGTTCAATCTCCTTACCGGCAAGTCTCTTTACTCGTTCCATAATACATCATCTTGTAACTAACTCATTAGTTATCATGCTTGCAAGGCTTATAGTGATGTGTATTACCGAGAGGGCCCAGAGATACCTCCTCGACAATCGTAATGACAAATCCTAATCTTGATCTATGCCAACTCAACAAGTACCATCGGAGACACCTGTAGAGTACCTTGATAATCAACGAACGATGAAGTGCTAAGCTAACGGAATGGGTCAAGTCAATCACATCATTCTCCTAATGATGTGATCCCATTGATCAAATAACAACTCATGTCTATGGTTAGGAAACTTAACCATCTTTGATCAATGAGCTAGTCAAGTAGAGGCATACTAGTAACACTATGTTTGTCTATGTATTCACACATGTATTATGTTTCTGGTTAATACAATTCTAGCATGAATAATAACCATTTATCATGAAATAAGGAAATAAATAATAACTTTATTATTGCCTCTAGGGCATATTTCCTTTAGTCTCCCCCTCTCCCGCCGCCGCCGGACGCGTCCACCAACGACCGGATGTGTCCGCCTGCTGCCCCCGAGCCAATCAGGGTGTGACACGTCATCGCCCCATCGCCCCTCCAGCACGCACGCCACCGAGGCCCGCCGAGCCCATTGCGGGCCCGCGGGGCCTATCCACCGTCGCCCGCTCGCCGCCCACCTCCACCATTGCCGGCCACCCTGTCGTGCCGCCGCCCCCTCCTCGCCGTCTGCCGCGCAGCCGTCGCCCGCCTCTGCGTCGTCGCCGCCGTCCGGATCCGGCGAGATCCGGCCCGGATCCCCCACCCGGATCGGGATGAGATCTGCCAGGACGCCATCCAAACAGTGCCAGGATCCCTTCATCCCGCTCCACCTCGTCCCGATTTTCCGCGAGGTTGAAATCTTCTAAGTCCCTGAGTTTCCAATGATATGTGTGCATCTTCATCATGGCATAACTTTGTGCATGTGACTCCGATTTGCGTGTATGATATATCAAAATGTTCATCTCTGAGTGCTCTACATGGTGGTATAATTTTCATGCATTTTACTGCTCATATTTATGCCCTAATAATCGTTGCAAAAGTGATAAATGTTATAACCTGCTGGAAGTTATCATAACTTGTTGATTTGTCTTTTTCATAGCATTTTGTGTGATTATCTTTTGAGCCTCATGTCAACATGCTTTAGGAGCCTATTCATGCCATATTTACAGTGGTGCAATCCATATATTTTTATGTGCCTTATGGGGACTAGCAGAAGCATGCAAAGTAGGGTACTTGTTGTTGCTGATTCTAGTGACAGTGTTTTCTGCCAAGTCTGAACCTGCTATATTATGTTGCGATGTTAACTTGTTGCTACAAGTGAATACATGCATAATCTGGAGATGCTCAGTAAGGATGTTTCTAGATCTTGTTATGCTCTATCCATACACGCCCTTGTTGGAAATTATGGACTCATGTAGCTTGTCATTACCATGCTCTCAAATTGCTATATAATGTTTCTATCAGTCTATTATCAGTAAGTTCATTTTTGCCATGTGAATAGCTAGTGTTACATGCATCCTATGACCATTCTCTTGACATGAGTAGTTGCAAAAACATGCCATCTTGTTGTTGGTTGTATTAAGATGCCATGATATTCTTTATGTTGAGTTAACCAAGCTTGCAAACATGCCTACTTGTCGCTGCTCCTGCCATGTTTGGTTTATTTCACTAAGTCTGTGAAACTATTATTGTTTGCCATCTTGCGATGATATTTTGAGCATGTTCTAGTGGTATTTAGCAGTATCTCAGTCATCATGTTTTGTAGTGCTTGACATGTACATGCTTTCCATGCCCTTTGATGCCATGAGATGTTCCTGTAGCATATACTTTTGTTGTCTCAAAGTATGCATCATGACTCTATTTTCAGCCTTACTCTGTTTTTCACTGTCCGAGAATCTGTTATGACTTGCTTATGTGTCTTGATGAATGCCATTGATCTAGAGGTTATATGGAGATGCTTAGTAATCATGCTTTGCCATGTATAACATGTACTGTAATTTCATGCTTTTGGTTGCTATGATCTTGCACTGTAGCATGTTTATTTCATGCCTCCAAAATGTCAACATGTTATTCCTGCTCATATGTATGCCCTGTTTTTCACTAAGTCATAATCTGTGTTATAAAGTTGCTTTTTGCATTGATCATATTGGTTCAATCTTGATGCCTATGAACCTGAACCTTAATGATTATTGAAGCATGTAACATGTGCTTGAAGTGCATATCAAGTTTGTGCTCTTTTGGTTCCTGTAGCATGTTGTTTTGATGCTTGCAAAGTGCCTAGTTGTTGTTTTGTGCATATTGTGTATAAAACTTGTATTGTGTGTATGTGTTGAACCATGGCTCCGTTTGGAGCATGCTCTATATGAAACTTGCTTTGTTTTGCATGTAGTTTCATGTTACCTTGTTGCATCCTTGTTTTGGAGTGTTTGTGATGTTGTTTTGCTTGCATTTGCATCAATGCTATGTTTAACTTGTTTTGCTCATATCTTCTAGGCCGTAGTTCCGAATTAAATGAACCTTATATGTAACTTGACTAGAAAGACGTGTTGATCATCTTGGTGCACTTTAACTTCTTGTTTAACAACTTCAACATAATGTGTTATTCAGATCTGGACCAATTTCGAAATTTGCATATGGGGATTTGCCAGAATTGTTGTAAGATGATTCCGGCCTCATTTAAACTTGCTTTGATGTGTTGTTCTTGTATGCATCATCTCTTGACATGAGTAGCATCATGTAGCCTTATCATGTATCATACTTGGTTGAGCATCATGTCGTGTTTATGTGCTGGGTGTTTACTATGTTGTTTGCTTCTTTCCGGTTGTGCTTCTTCCTGATAGTTCATGTTTCGTTGTGATCGTGAGGATTCGTTCGACTTCGCTTGGTTCGTCTATGCCGTTCATCTTCTTCATGGATTCGGTCTTCTTCCTAGCGGGATTTCAGGCAAGATGACCGTCACCTTGGATCTCACTACTATCTTTGCTATGCTAGTTGTCTCGATGCTATCGCTATGTCACACTACCTACCACTTGTTTATCAAGCCTCCCAAATTGCCATGAAAGCCTCTAACCTTTTCCACCATCCTAGCAGACCGTTGTTTGGCTATGTTACTGCATTGCTCAAACCCTCCTATAGCATTGCTAGTTGCAGGTGCAGTTGCAGGTTGTTCCATGTTGGGACATGGATATCATGGGATATCACAATATCACTTATTTAATTAATGCATCTATATACTTGGTAAAGGGTGGAAGGCTCGGCCTTTTGCCTGGTGTTTTGCTCCACTCTTGACGCCCTAGTTTTTGTCATACTAGTGTTATGCTCCTTGATTTTGCTTCCCTAACACGATGAGGGTTTATGGGCCCCTCTTGATAGTTCGCTTTGAATAAAACTCTTCCAACAAGGCCCAACATTGGTTTTACCATTTGCCTAATAACAACTAAAACCTGCATATGGACCTACTGGCCTACGAGGTCTCTTAATCAACCCCCCCCCCCCCGGGCCAGTGCTCCTCATGAGTGTTGGTCCACCTACCTAGCAGTCGGCGGTGCCACCTCGGGGCAACTTGAGGTCTTTGGCTATCGTCCGCTTAGCATAGACGGTGTTGTCCTAAGAATGAGATACGTGCGGCTCCTATCGGGGTATCGACGCACCGGGTGGTCTTGCTGGTTTTGTTTTACCATTGTTGAAATGTCTTGTGCACCGGGATCCCGAGTTTGATCGGATGTCCCACGATGGAGGATTGTCTCCGTGGATCATGCGCTTGTCATGGGCTAAGTTGGGACACCCTTGCAGGGTTTGAACTTTCGAGAGCCGTGCCCGCGGTTATGTGGCAGATGGGAATTTGCTAATATCCGGTTGTAGTGGACTTGAACTAAACTCAATTAAAATACACCAACCGCGTGCTTAACCGTGACTGTCTCTTTTCGGGTGCGTTCGAGAAGAGAACACGGTTGGGTTATGTTTGAATGTAAGTAGTTCGGGATCACTTCTTGATCATTACTAGTTTGCGAGCATTTGCGTAGTTTCTCATCTTACTCTTGTAATCGCAAGTTAGCCACCATACTATGCTTAGTCGCTTGCTACAACCCCACCACTTATCCTTTACATACCCATTAAGCTTTGTAGTCTTGAAAACCATGGTAATGGGATTGCTGAGTCCTCGTAGCTCACAGATTACTACAACAACAGTTGCAGGTACAGGTTATGCGATGATCATGACGTGAGAGCGATGCTTACTTGTTTTGGAGTTCTTCTTCGTCGATCTTGGGATAGGTTCCTGGTCGGCAGCCTGGGCTAGCAGGCTGGATGTCGTTTGAGTTTCTGTTTGTGTTTCATCCGTAGTCGGATGTTGTTCTCATGTATGATGTTTGATGTATTCTTGTGGCATTTGTATGCCCTTTGTATGTATCCCCAACTATTATGTAATGGTACAATGTAATGATATCCACCTTGCAAAAGCGTTTCAATATGCGGCTCTATCCTTGGTGGGACCTTCGAGTTCCTCTCGGATAGGATCGCATATTGGGCGTGACAGTGGCCTTCTAGAATTCCTGCTTGTTGGTTTCCTCTTCATCCCCTCCATCACTGCCATCATCACAATCCTTCTCTCTGCCCCTGGCAGGTTTCCCTTGGTTCTGAAAAGCCTTGCCGGGGCGATTTGCCTCACCGCCCCGGCCCTTCCCGCCAGCTCCATTCTGACCTTTTTCCTTATCACGCTACTCATATTCAGCCCTCTGCTTCTTGACGAGCTGCTCAACTTGATGGCTATCCTGGAGATCATGGCCCTTGGTCTGATGGATCTTGCAAAACGGACCATCACCTTTCCCAGCTTTCTCAGCAGTCGCAGCCTCCCGACAATCAGTGCACGCAGAAAATTCCTTGCCGGGGGCTTCGGCCTTAGCCTTCTTGACGGTACTAGGCGTGCCAAATCCCTCAACAGTCAATATTGCTTTATCCTTGCACTTCTTGTTCTTCTTCTTATCACCGGTGGCCTCGTGTCATCTTCTGAGTCGACGTTGATGCCATCCTCTTCTCTAGGGAGCTTCCTCCCTTCCTCCACCCGAGCACACTTTTCCACCAAAGTGTAAAGTTCCTTCACAGTCTTGGGCAACCGCACGTTCATCTTGAATCGTATCCAACGGTTGCGCATGTTGGACTGGAACGCAGCTATCACAGTTGTCGAGTGGATATCTGAAATATTCATGTGGACTCGGCTGAACCTCTGCATGTACTTTCGCAGAGTCTCTCCTTCCTTCTGCGGGAGAAGCTGCAAATCGTTGGGCCGCCCTGGTTCTTGGTGGCCGCCCATGAAGGCGCCAACGAACGCGTGGGACAGGTCAGCCCAGGTCGAGATGGAGTTCTCCAGTAGATGCATTAGCCAAGACCTCACATTTGAATTGAGTGCCAAAGGGAAGTAGTTGGCAAAACCCTTCTCATCCCTTCCCCGGGTAGCTTGAACAGTGATGTTGTAGATGCTCAAGAACTCTGTCGGGTTCAGTCTTCCGTCATACTACTCTGGAATCTTTGGCTTGATCGTGCGAGCAGACGGCCAACGGACTTGCCGCAGCTCACGGGTGAAGGCGGGGCATCCAGCCTCGAAAAGGCATATACCCGCCTTTGTCGAGCGCGGGCTCGTCGGTGTTGGGGACATCACGCCCATTGGACTAGTGGTGGCATCGCGGCGTTGCTCGATGGTGACGTGTGCGGCCTCCATCTGTCTGTCCTCCGGGACTCGTCGTCGGCCATGACAGGCTCGAGGATCAGACGAAGCTATTGAGACGTCATCAAGCTCTTGGTCTCGTGGACCTCACGCTGGCTGCCGTGGTGGGGATTGCACCGTGTGGGTGACCCCTTCCGCACGGCCAGCAGTGGGGGCCACCGTCGTCATCTGGGGAAGCCGTGGCGGGCAGCTCGTTGTGATCCCCTAGCCTCGGCAAAACCAATCAGACTCTAAATGGTGGCTTTCCACTCATCCATCTAATCAGTTGCCAGCGGAAACCTCAACAGTAGCTGGGCCCGTGACATGGCTTCCATAGCGGTGCTTGGCTTTGGCGATGATCATGTAGAACGCAGCGTCGCCCGGCTCTTGATGGTGCTGGCGATGGCTGCGTCGGGCTCCCGTCGTCGGGAGCCAGTCGCTGGAATGGCGTGGTAACGAGGTGATGGCGCGCGGGGGCCATTGACTCCATTCAGAGCGTTGGTCGGGCTAGTCTGCTCTGGAGGCGGTGCATGTCTTGCGATCGCACCCACGGCGGGGGCGGCCGTAGCATTGCGATTCGTCTCGGAGCAAATGTCACCGTCGCAACAATGCCCCCGGCCAGGCCAGGAGAGACAGAATGAATAATCTCTCTACCCGTACCTCGTCAAGCATGGTCGCCGGGATGTTGTTGGTGCTGCTCTTCTCCGGTGCCTCACGCTCCTGCTTCGGTCGTGGGGGAGGTGGTGACAACGCCGCTTGTGCTGACCACGTCCCCCGCAGCGTCCACATCCTCATGCGCCTCCGCATTCCCTGTGGCATCGGCATCCGCGGGCGGAGGGGCCTTCGACGTGGCTTCCACGGTAGCAAATCATTCTTTACGTACTGATAAGATAGAAAATAGTGCTATCATACCTAACTCTGTAGGCTGACAAAGCACATTAAATGCGTCACTGTAACACCCTCGATGCGACTATAGCTCCCACGTGTCGAGGCACGACTTAGAGATATAATCGCATTGAAGGCATATGTTGCAAGTTAGGCAATCTTCACAACATCCCATGTAATATGAATAATAAAGGGGAGAACATAGTTGGCTTACACTCGCCATGTCAAATCAAAGTACATAAATAACATTACATCATTCAAACACTCATGGCCCGACTACGGCGCCAAAATAGAAAAGAACCCAACATGCGACAAGGCCCCAAATCAAACCCCAACTAGGCACCACTACTGATCATCAGGAAAAGACACGTAGTAACACTGAGAGTCCTCGTCGAACTCCCACTTGAGCTCGTACTCGTCACCTGGAGCGGAATCACCTGGACCTGCATCTGGAGGTATAGTATCTGTGAGCCACAGGGACTCAGCAATCTCGCACCCTCGCGATCAAGACTATTTGAGCTTATAGGTATGGCAAGGTAAAAATATGAGTGGAGCTGCAGCAAGCGACTAGCAAGTATGGTGGCTAACTTATTCACAAAATAGAGCGAGAAGAGGAGGCAAAGCACGAGCGAGAAGCTAGAGAACAACCTGCGCAAACATTACTCCAACACCGTGTCCACTTCCCGGACTCCGCCGAGAAGAGGCCATCACGGCAACACACTCAGTTGATTCATTTTAATTAAATTAAGGTTCAAGTTATCTACAACCGGACATTATCAAATTCACATCTGCCCATAACCGCGGGCACGGCTTTCGAAAGTTCAATCCCTGCAGGGGAGTCCCAACTTAGCCCATGACTAGCTCTCACGGTCAACGAAGGAATAGACCTCCTCCCAAGACATTCCGATCAGACTCGGTATCTCGGTAACTCAAGACACTTCGACAGGTTAAAACAAGACCAGCAACACCGCCTGAATGTGCCGACAAATCCCGATAGGAGCTGCACATATCTCTTTCTCAGGGCACACTCAGATTGTCTAAACTTCCGGTAGGCCAGCCCAGAGTTGCCCCTGGTAGCCACCGGCGGCTGACGGTTTGGACCAACACTCAGAGGAGCACTGGCCCGGGGGGTTAAAATAAGATGACCCTTGAGTCTGCAGAACCCAAGGGAAAGAAAAGGCTAGGTGGCAAATGGTAAAACCAAGGTTGGGCATTGCTGGAAAAGTTTTAATCAAGGCGAACTATCAAGGGGTTCCCATTATAACCCAACCGCGTAAGGAACGCAACAATCCGGGAACATAACACCGATATGACGGAAACTAGGGCGGCAAGAGTGGAACAAAACACTAGGCGAGAGGCCGAGCCTTCCACCCTTTACCAAGTATATATATGCATTAAGATAACATAGCAAAATAATGATATCCCAACAAGTAAATAAATGTTCCAACAAGGAACGGCCTCCAAACTTCACCTGCAACTAGCAACGCTATAAGAGGGGCTGAGAAAAGCGGTAACATGGCCAATCAACGGTTTACTAGGACAATGGTGGGTTAGAGGTTTGACATGGCAATTTGGGAGGCTTGCAAGCAAGTGGTAGGCATCGTAGCAATGGCATAGCAAAAGAGCGAGCAAACTAGTATAACAAAGATAGTAGTGATTTCGAGGGTATGATCATCTTGCCTGCACAGTTGTCAGAGTTGACTGGATCCTCAAAAGCAAACTCAACGGGCTCCTTGTTAGCGAACTCGTCTCCCGGCTCTACCCAACAAGACAAACAAGCAACAAGGATACAATCAACCACGTGCAAGACCAAGCAATATGATGAAATGATGATATGCTATGCGGGATGCGATGCGGGATGCAAAATGCAAGATATGACAGGAAATGCATGAACCTGGCCTCAACTTGGAATTCCAAGGGTGCCACTGGAAATATGAGATGAAATCGCTTGAAAACGATATAAAGAACGCCGGAATCGGAGTTACGGTTTGGAAATGGCAAGCGTTTTAAGAATGACACCGGTCTGCAACTTACAGCAAGTAGGCATCTAAATGCAACGAAACGAACATGCTACAGCCACCAAACATGACAACAAAATACATGGCAGGGATGCACACAAGATGCTTAACAAAAGACTAGCACTGAGCCACGGCCAATTCATCCATTATGAGGTTCAAACAAGCATGGCAAAAACGCAAATGCAAAACAGATTCCAGACTTAGTGAAATTAACACTTGTCTGAAATTTCAGATCACGAAGCCCTCTTCGGAGCAGCAAAACAATATGATACATGACCTGATTATGACAAGTAAGAACATGGCATGGAGCTACTCAACAAGCTTAACAAAATACCCAAAGTGACCTGGGGCCAAAAGGGTTCACAAAATATACTAACAAGCCCACGAACATAGCTAAAACACAATCAGTTTTCGAACTTAGTGAAAACTGAGACATGCTGAAATATAGCTCACGAAGGCATGTAAACGAGCTCGATGCACTCACTACGGTGCAAGTCATGGCAAGGCAAGCATATAACCATTAAGAAGACACAAAATTCTAGCTAGAATGGCAAGAACAATGGCATAGCATGCACGGATTAACCACAACAACGCCGGCAAAATCGCAAACGAGTTGACGATCTGCCCAGATTCACCACGAAGCAAAAGTAGAGCTCGATTGACTCAAGATAGGGTGCTCCATAATTGCAAACAAAGACATGGATGGATAGAGAATAAGATTATTAACAAAACTCCTTTACTGATCATCCTCAAAAGAGGCACGGATCACTAGGAAACAAGCTGAACATATGGCATCATGAACTAAATAATCCCAGACTTAGTGAAAACTACTAAGTCCCTGAAAACAGATTTACCGGGTGCCTCACTTTGCAAGCTTGCACAAGTCACCACACACATCACAAAAATGCATGGGTTGCACCTCTGGAAAGATAACAAAATGCTTAACAAAACATATGAAGGACTCACAGGCATATCATGCACACAATAATCATGGCAAAAATGACAAAAGTCTAAGATGAACTAGCAGATCTGACAATTAACTCACGAAGCCTCCTTCTAACAGCATTTCGGGCATCAAGATGAACTCAAATGCAAATTATGCAATGGAATGAAATGATTTACTCGTCGAGGCGAACATTTTGATATACTATATGTCCAAATCGGAGCTACGGATGCGGAGATACGGCAGGTCAAAGTTTGCTCGAAAAATAGTATTCGGGGGAGAAAAAGTCAACCGTTAGGGTTTTTCAGATCTGGATCTGGATCAAGTCACTGTTCACGCCGGGGCACGGACTTCGAGGACGGCCGGCGCCGGAGTTGTCGCGGATGGCCGGAGTAGGAGAGGAGGAAGCCGAGGTGGCCGGACAGTGGCGAGGCCGGGCGGATGCCGGCGAGGTCGCGGTGGTGGCGGTGGCCCGAGGCGGGGCCGGCGACGAGCTTGGCGGCGGGGACGACCGGCGTGCGGCGGTGGAGAGGCGGCGATGGCGCGCGGCGGCGGGGCGGCGGCCGGCGTCAACGGAGAAAACGGCGGGCGGCGGCTTGCGGGCGAGGAGGCGTCGGAGGGAGTGGCCCGAGCGGGCGGCGCGGGGGCCGGCTTTGGGCCTTTGGGCTCGGCGGCGGCTGGCTGGTGGCGGCGCCACGTGGCGTGTCGTGGTTGGCTGTGGCGGTGGGGCGGACACGTCCGGCCCGAATCAGACGTGTCCGTCGGCGGGAGGAGCGGCGGATCTGGAAAATTAGGGTTTCAAGGGGAGGAGGAGATCCGAAAAACGGGGGTTCTATTTATAGGCATAAGTGGAGCTAGGAGAGTCCAAATGAGGTGCGGTTTTCGGCCACGCGATCGTGATCGAACGCTCTAGGACATGGAGCAGAGTTTGGTGGGTTTTGGGCCAAATTGGAGGGGTGTTGGGCTGCAACACACACGAGGCCTTTTTAGTCCCTCGGTTAACCGTTGGAGTATCAAACGAAGTCCAAATGACACGAAACTTGACAAGCGGTCTACCGGTAGTAAACCAAGGCCGCTTGGCAAGTCTCGGTCCAATCCGGAAATGTCTAATCCCCACACACGAAATAAAGCTAGAAATGACCACCGGAGGAGAACGAAGCGCCGGAATGCAAAACGGACAATGGGGAAAATGCTCGAATGCATGAGATGAACACGTATGCAAATGCAATGCACATGATAACATGATATGAGGTGCATGACAACAAAACAACACACGGAGACAAAGACCCGAACCCGAGAAAAATAAATATAACTTAACGCCGGAAACGGCAAGAGTTAGAGTACAAATAGGGAAAGTTACCTCCGAGGTGTTACAGTCACTTAGTGTCACAACACAGCTCGCCCGGCAGGCCCTGCCGGGCTATTTTGCCAGCTTCGCGCCTACTGATATGTCTCCAACATATCTATATTTTTTATTGTTCCATGTTGTTATATTATCAATCTTGGATGTTTATAATCATTTTATAGTCATTTTATATCATTTTTTGGTACTAACCTATTGACATAGTGCCAAGTGACAGTTCCTTTTTTCCACGTTTTTTACATCGCAGAAAATCAATATTAGACGGAGTCCAAATGCCATGAAACTTTACGGAGATTTTTTATGGACCAGAAGGAACATGTTGGGCCCTGGTTGCACCTAGGGGAGTATCGAGGAGGGGACAACCCACCAGGGCGTGCCAGGAGGCCCAGGCGTGCCCTAGTGGGTTGTGCCCACCTCGGGTACCCCCCAGACCGCCTCTTTGCTCTATAAATACCCCAAAAATACCAGAACCCTAGGGGAGCCGACGAAATATTCATCCAGCCGCCGCAGAGTCCAGAACCACCAGATCCAATCTAGACACCATCTTGGATGGGGTTCACCACCTCCATTGGTGCCTCTCCGATGATGCGTGAGTAGTTCTTTGTAGACCTTCGGGTCCGTAGTTAGTAGCTAGATGGCTTCATCTCTCTCTCTCTCTCTCTCTCTCTCTCTCTCTCTCTCTTTATTCTCAATACAATGGTCTCTTGGAGATCCATATGATGTAACTCTTTTGCGGTGTGTTTGTTGGGATCGATGAACTTTGAGTTTATGATCAGATCTATCTTTTTATATCCATGAAAGTTATTTGAGTTTCTTTGATCTCTTATATGCATGATTGCTTATAGCCTCGTATTTCTTCGCCGATATTTGGGTTTTGTTTGGACAACTTGATCTATTTATCTTGCAATGGGAAGAGGTGCTTTGTAGTGGGTTCGATCTTACGGTGCTTGATCCCAGTGACAGAAAGGGAAACGACATGTATGTATCGTTGCTACTAAGGATAAAACGATGGGTCTATCTCTACATAGATAGATCTTGTCTACATCATGTCATTGTTCTTATTGCATTACTCCGTTTCTCCATGAACTTAATACACTAGATGCATGCTGGATACCGGTCGATGTGTGGAGTAATAGTAGTAGATGCAGGTAGGAGTCGGTCTACTAATCTTGGACGTGATGCCTATATAATGATCATTGCCTGGATACCATCATAATTATTTGAGGTTCTATCAATTGCCTAACAGTAATTTATTTACCCACCGTTTGCTACTTTTCTCGAGAGAAGCCACTAGTGAAACCTACAACCCCGGGGTCTTCTTTCTCATATTATTTGTCTTTACGATATACTTTTCTCTTGCTTTTATTTTCAGATCTATTAATCCAAAAACCCAAAAATATCTTGGTGCAATTTATTCTTAGTTATTTATTTGGCATTCAATCTATCAATCTACTACAAATTTATCTCATGTCTGTTTGCCTATCTTGAGGCGTCGTACCCCGGAAGGGATTGACAACCCCTTTAACATGTCGGGTTGTGAGAAGTTGTTATTTGTGTGCAGGTGTTGTTTACGTTGTGTTGCTTGGTTCTCCTACTGGTTAGATAACCTTGGTTTCATATCTAAGGGAAATACCTACCGCCACTGTGCTGCATCATCCCTTCCTCTTTGGGGAAATACCGACGTAGCTTCAAGCGACATCAAAAGGAATTTCTGGCGCCGTTGCCGGGGAAGATCTTCAACATATACCAGGTTCCTAATCACAAATATAATTTCCTTTCAATTTACATTATTTTCCATTTTCCTCTCGTTTTCCTCTCCCCCACTTCACGAAATTTTCCGTTTTTCGCCTCTCTTTTTCGTTCGCCATTTTCTTGTAGGATCTGTTTTTAGTGCAATCTTGTTGTGTAGTCATCATGACTCAAAAGAACACCAAGTTATGTGATTTCTCGAATACCAACAACAATGATTTAATTGGCACTCTGATTGCTCCTCCCGCCGCTAGTGCGGAGTCTTGTGATATTAATACTGCTTTGTTGAATCTTGTTATGAAAGACCAATTTTCCGGTACTCCTAATGAGGATGTCGTGTCCCATCTTAATACCTTCATGGAATTATGCGATATGCAAAAGAAAAAAGATGTGGACAATGATTTGGTCAAGATGAAATTATTTCTGTTTTCTTTGTGTGATTCTGCAAAAAATTGGTTCTCTTCTTTGCCTCGCAATAGTATCGATTCTTGTAATAAGTGCAAAGATGCTTTTATCACTAAGTATTTTCCTCCCACAAAAATTATTTCCCTTAGAACCCAGATCATGAATTTCAAGCAACTTGAACATGAGCATGTTGCACAATCTTGGGAAATGATGAAAATGATGCTAAGGAATTGCCCAAATCATGGGTTAAATCTTTGGATGATCATACAAAAAATTTAAGCGGGGTTGAATTTTGTTTCTCATAATCTTTTAAATTCCGCTGCGGGTGGTACTTTTATGGAAATTACTTTGGGTGAAGCCACCAAATTTCTTGATAATATTATGGCAAATTACTCGCAGTGGCATACCGAAGGAGCTCCTACTAGTAAAAAAGTTAATTCGGTTGAAGAAATTTCTTCTTTGAGTGAAAAAGTTGATGCTCTTGTGAAATTGGTTGCTATTAGAAGTGCTCCTATTGATCTTAATGATATGCCTTTGTCTACTTTGATTGAGCAAAATAGTGATGCCATAGATGTGAATTTTATCTCTCGAAATAATTTCAACAACAATGTTTATAGAGGTAATTTTAATCCTAGGCCTTTTCCTAGTAATTCCTCTAATAATTATGGTAATTCCTATGGAATCAATCTTAAAATAATAATAGTAACACCTATGATCTTGAGAATAATATTAAATAATTTATCAACACACAAAAAGTTTTCAACACTTCCATAGAAGAAAAGTTGAGTAAGATTGATGATTTGTCTAGAAGTGTTGATAGAATTGCTCATGATGTGGAAAATCTCAAGATGAAAATTTTGGTCCTAAGGTTGATGAATCAATTAATGCTCTTTATGTTTCTACGGATGAAAGTAAGAAAAGAACCGCTATGCTTAGAGCTAAAAGAGAATTTTTAGAAAAATTGTTTTCTAGTGATTTCTTTCGCAAAAGTGATGAAGATCTTAAAATGATTGGTGTTTATTCTATTGATTCCTTGTTTAGTAAAGTCAATATTGATGAAAAAGGGACTGGAGAAGAGTCAACTTTAGGTAGAAGGTGTCCCAATATCTCGGAGGGTGAAAATCTTGTTGAGAAAATTGATGAAAGTGGGTTTGGAGAGGTCAAAACTTTAGCTAGTGATGTACCCACTCTTTTGGATTACAAATACTTTAATTATGATAATTTCTATTTGATTGATTGTATTTATTTATTTCAATCCCTGATAAATTCACCGCATGCTTATGAACAAAATAAAGCTTTTACTAAACATATTGTCGATGCTATGATGAAAGCTCTTTAAGAAAAATTGGAATTAGAAGTTTCAATTCCTAGAAAATTGCATGATTAATGGGAACCTACTATCAAAGTCAAGATTAAAAAATATGAGTGTTTTGCTTTGTGTGACATGGGTGCTAGTGTTTCCACAATTCCGAAATCTTTATGTGATGTGCTTGGTCTTACTAATCTTGAAGAGTGTTCTTTGAATTTGCACTTGGCGGATTCTACTATTAAAAAGCCTATGGGAAGAATTAAAGATGTTCTTATTATTGCAAATAGGAATTATGTGCTCATAGATTTTATTGTTCTTGATATTGATTGCAATCCGTCTTGTCCAATTATTCTTGGTAGACCGTTTTACGCACTATCGGTGCCATGATTGATATGAAAGAAGACAATATTAAGTTCCAATTTCCTTTGAGGAAGGGTATGGAACACTTTCCTAGAACTAGAATTAAGCCACCTTATCAATCAATCATGAGGGCATCTTATGGATCTCGAACCAAAGATGACAAAACTTAGATCCTTGCTTTATGCCTAGCTAAGGGCATAAAACTATAGCGCTTGTTGGGGCGCAACCCAATGAATAAATTTTATTTTTGCTTTTTGCATCCTGTTTTGTGTGTTAACACAATTATGCTACTGTTATGATTTTTTTACACTTTAATTAGTGTTTCTGCCAAGTAAAGCCTTTAGGATCTTCTTGGGTGATAGTTGTTTGATCTTGCTGAGAAACAGAAACTTTTACGCTCACGAGATTAATGTTCATTTTTTACCAGAGAGCGATAAAATACCAATTCCACTTGCAGTAGATCAATATACAAATTGCTAAGGTCATCCAAACTTTTCAGAATTTTTGGAGTTACAAAAGTATTCTAAATAGTCAGATTGCTACAGACTGTTCTGTTTTGACATATTTTGTTTTCTTTGTGTTGTGTGCTTATTTTGATAGCTCTATGGTTTTCTCTGATGATTTTTTGTGATAGAAAAGTTGGAATACAGTAGATAAAATAAAAAAACAAAATATGAATTGGTTTGATACAGTACTTACAGTAGTGATTTATTATTCTTATACTAACGGATCTCACGAAGGTTTTGTTGAGTTTTGTGTGATTGAAGTTTTCAAGTTTTGGGTTATCTTACGATGGATGAAGGAAGGATGGAAGAGCCTAAGCTTGGGGATGCCCCGGCATCCCAAGCTATTATCCAAAAATGAGCAACCAACTAAGCTTGGGGATGCCCCCGAGTGGCATCCCCGCTTTCTTCCAACGATCATCGGTATTTTACTCGAAACTATATTTTTATTCGTCACATGATATGTGTTTTGCTTGGAGCGTCTTGTATGATATGAGTCTTTGCTTGTTTTATTTTGTGCTTTAAGTTATCAATCCTTGCTGGACACACCTATTTGAGAGAGCCAAAATTATGTCATGACTTGTTAGAAATGCTCTCTATGCTTCACTTAAATTTTTTATGAGGAATGGACTTTCTCTGGTGCTTCACTTATATCTTTTTTAGCACAGTGTGCTTTAGTATTTTTTAAGAAATGATCTCTTGCTTCACTTAGATTTATTTGAGAGTTAGTAAAATTTTCAAGAAATTCTCTCTTACTTCACTTAAATTAATTTGAGAGAAAGAAAAATTTATTATGCTCATGATCTTCACTTATATTTTTTGGAGCTTGTCAAAAGCAATACATGAAAATTAGTCCCAAAGTAATAGATATCCAAGAAGGATATAATAAAAACTTTCATGAAGATCATTGGACAAAATAAACTTGATTCTTAGTAATAGTTTTGAGATATGATGATGTGATATGTGAGTCATCTTGATGAGTAATTTTTTTAATAATAATATTGGTGTTAAGGTTTGTGATTCCCTATGCAAGTACGAAAGTCAATAGTCATGCAATGAAATTATATCCTACTTATGGTGCATTATTCGGTGTTATTTACGCTTAATGCTTGCTTATGATATTATTCGTTTCTTAGTTGGTCGCTTCCCAATCTTTTGCTAGCCTTCATTTTGCACTAAGTATGATCACTACTTGTGCATCCAAAAACCTTTAACCCAGTTTTGCCACATGAGTCCACTATATCTACCTATATGCGGTATTCTTTTGTCGTTCTAAGCAAATTTGCATGTGTCATCTCTAATTTTCAAAATAAACTTCTCTTTTGTGTGTTTGTTTCGCTCGCGGAGCGGTGAGGGGTGGCTAATATTTTCCATGTTAGATGTGTTATGCTCAAGATGAGTGTTTATTCCATTGTCATTGCACGAGAGTAAGGCAAAGGTATTAGGGATGCCCAGTCCTGAAATGCAAAAAAATTGAATTTACTTTATGTTCTCAAATAATAAATTCCTTGGAAAGTGTTGGTATGGAGGGTAACCGTGGATACGGCTAGCCATGGAAAGTGAAAGTTATGGTGGAAAAAGGAATGAACTTTATTTTCTGTTTGGGAACCTCCTATGATATATCTATGCATGGAAAGTATTGGGAACTCTAAGTCGTTTTCGTTGGTGGGATGGATACACCTCTCAAAATGTTTTTATCTCTAAGTTTTTCGCTTTGAGCTCTTGCACCTCTACAAATCCCTACTTCCCTCTGCGAAGGGCCTTTCTTTTACTTTATGGAATTTTTATTTTGAGTCTTCATCTTCTCTTATAAAAGCACCAACTAGGAGGCAATATCATCGTACTCAAGTATTGGGTGTAGCTAATATTCGAGTGTGTTTCATGAATGGATCAATGTTTGAGCATGATGGGCTAGGGATAACTTATTTTAGCATTGATATTTTGAAAGACAAGGTTGCTTGTTGATATGCTTGAGTATCTAAATTAGCATGTCAAAACTAGACTATTGCTTTGAACAACTAAAAGTACAATTGTCCATGCTATAAAGAAAAGAATATGATATGACATGATAGGCATCATTCCACATCAAAAATTCTGTTTTTATCACTTACCTACTCAAGGACGAGTAGGAGTTAAGCTCGGGGATGCTGATACGTCTCCAATGTATCCATAATTTTTGCTTGTTCCATGCTGTTATATTATCAATCTTGGGTGTTTTATAATCGTTTTATAGTCATTTTATATCATTTTTGGTACTAACCTATTAACATAGTGCCAAGTGTTAGTTCATGTTTTTCGTGTTTTTTACATCATAGAAAATCAATATCAGATGGAGTCCAAATGCCACGAAACTTTATGGAGATTTTTTATGGACCGGAAGGAACATGTTGGGCCCTGGTTGCACCTGCGGGGAGTCCCGAGGAGGGAACAACCCACCAGGGCGCGCCAGGAGGACCAGGTGTGCCCTGGTGGGTTGTGCCCACCTCGGGTACCCCCCGGACCGCCTCTTTGCTCTATAAATACCCCAAAAATACCAGAACCCTAGGGGAGTCGACGAAATATTCATCCATCCGCCGCAGAGTCCAGAACCACTAGATCCAATCTAGACACCATCTCGAATGGGGTTCACCACCTCGATTGGTGCCTCACCGATGATGCGTGAGTAGTTCTTTGTAGACCTTCGGGTCCGTAGTTAGTAGCTAGATGGATTCATCTCTCTCTCTCTTGATTCTCAATACAATGGTCCCTTGGAGATCCATATGATGTAACTCTTTTGCGGTGTGTTTGTTGGGATCGATGAACTTTGAGTTTATGATCAGATCTATCTTTTTATATCCATGAAAATTATTTGAGTTTCTTTGATCTCTTGTATGCATGATTGCTTATAGCCTCGTATTTCTTCTCCGATATTTGGGTTTTGTTTGGCCAACTTGATCTATTTATCTTGCAATGGGAAGAGGTGCTTTGTAGTGGGTTCGATCTTACGATGCTTGATCCCAATGACAGAAAGGGAAACGACACGTATGTATCGTTGCTACTAAGGATAAAACGATGGGTCTATCTCTACATAGATAGATCTTGTCTACATCATGTCATCGTTCTTATTGCATTACTTCGTTTCTCCATGAACTTAATACACTAGATGCATGCTTGATAGCAGTCGATGTGTGGAGTAATAGTAGTAGATGCAGGCAGGAGTCGGTCTACTAATCTTGGACGTGATGCCTATATAATGATCATTGCCTGGATGTCGTCATAATTATTTGAGGTTCTATCAATTGCCCAACAGTAATTTGTTTACCCACCGTTTGCTATTTTTCTCGAGAGAAGCCACTAGTGAAACCTACGGCCCTCGGGTCTTCTTTCTCATATTATTTGCCTTTGCGATCTACTTTTCTCTTGCTTTTGTTTTCAGATATATTAATTCAAAAACACAAAAAATATATTGCTGCAATTTATTCTTATTTATTTATTTGGTGTTCGATCTATCAATCTACTACAAATTTATCTCACGTCTGTTTGCCTGTCTTGAGGCACCGTACCCTGGAAGGGATTGACAACCCCTTTAACACGTCGGGTTGCGAGAAGTTGTTATTTGTGTGCAAGTGATGTTTACGTTGTGTTGCTTGGTTCTCCTTGTGACGCCCAGATAATTAAGCTACAGTAACCCTCTACTAATGAGGCCACGTCACCACACATATTTACTGTTGGTATACTCACGTTGTTTCAAACCCTGTTCAAATTCTAATTTAAAATCAAGTCAAACTATAAAAGTTTTCAAATGGTAAATTACAAATGTGGGTTAGGTTGAAAATATTCATTAACAAATTTTCATGAAAGAATCTACATTTTTCAAAGTATTATAATGCCCCTAGACTATTATAAGGCCCCTAGACTATTTTAAAAATGACCCATAAATCTTTTATTGAAATAATCAAATTTAAATAAATATGTAATCTAGAAAAAAATATTGAAACTTGTTGGACTAGCCCAAAATATTACCTAATATTTATGTGCTAATTTGCACATTTAACATAATTCATTTGCAAGCTCTAATTAAAGAAAGGACAGGAAAGAGAAAATGGAAAAAAGGGACCTAAACTACTGGAAACTTGGCCCATTAAACAAAAACCGGCCCAGCCACCCCCACTCGTCATCTCCCTCTCGCTACAGGAGACAGGGGCGGGGGCGTGGCAGCCATCCGCCGGCGATGGTCGTGCGTGGCGATCATCCACACCCATTCCCCGACTACAAGTCGACCCCGCGACCTCCTTTGACCCCGCACCCAACCCTAGCCCTCGAGTAACCCCTCCCTCACTCTCTCGTTCCAGATCAAGCCGTTGACCAAAGCTCCGTCGCCGCCGCCGCCTTGTAGCCGTGCTCCGGGACCTCCCCGAGCCTCGTGGAGACTTCTAGGAGCTCCGCCCGCCTCATCTCCGTCGATTCCAAGCAGTAGATCAAGCGGGGGAGCGCCGGATCGCCGCCAACGAGGCATCTTCTCCACGCACGGCTGCGGCACCTCGCCATCGATTGCGTCGCCGTCGAGCCGTCCCCGGCCTCCCCGAGCGCGTCACCGAGCTCCGCGGTGAGCTGCGCTTCCCCCCTCGCCCCCTTCAAGTTTTGCCATTGTAGATGTTTCGTCCGCGCTCGTCACGGCCACTAGAGCTCCGTGGTCGCAGCCACGCTCGTGGGCGCCCAGCCACCCATGGGCACGCCCCTGCCCGTCCATGTCTGCGCGCGCGCCGCATGCTCCAGCCGCGCGCGCCCTCGGCCTCTCCTGACCGCATGTAGGCGCCTGGCCGCGTCCTGGTCACCCCGGCCGTTGCCGCCGTCGCTAGCAGCCGCTGTCCGCGCGCGCGACGTCGTGCCCGGCGCTGCTCCCTGCTGCTGCTGCTTGCTTCGCTAGGCTGCTGCTGTGCCGCCGCTACTGCTGATGCCGCTGCGTACTGCTGCAAGCTACTGCTGCTGCCGCTGTGTATTCGTTGTTGCTGCCGCTCTTGGCCATGGCCGTGTGTGGCCGGCTATGTGCCTCTGGCCGGCCCTTTGTAGAGTGTCCGTGTAGTGTGTAGTGTGTGCGCGCCCACTGCATGCTGCTCTGCTACAGTAACTGAATGTTACTGTAGCAGTAGTTAGCTTTCGTATTTCTGCATCGACTAGCCCGCTAAACAGCCCCTAAATAGCGATAAGACAAGTCCTAACATGGGTAAAATTTATATAAACGAAAAGTAGATGTAACAAGCTTTATTTTGTTTCATTGGACCTACTTCAGATAGTGCGTGGTTTAATTCTTATGAAAATATTTCTGTAATGACTAGCCCGCTAAACAGCCCCTAAATAGCGATAAGACAAGTCCTAACATGGGTAAAATTTATATAAACGAAAAGTAGATGTAACAAGCTTCATTTTGTTCCATTGAACCTACTTCAGATAGTGCGTGGTTTAATTCCTATGAAAATGACAAATATCTATGTTCTGTTAACCGGAAGAATTGAGAAACAGATTCTGGAATTGACATCCAATAGCACTTTTGAAACAAATATTTGAGCAAGCAAATGGACACTAATGTAGATGGACCTGAGACTGTCATGTAGATCACAGCAGAGTGCCCAGATTTAATATAAGGCACTAATTCAAAGGATGTACAGAATGCTAGCTATAGCCTCTGCAAAACAACTAAGTGATGTTTAAAACTGAGGACTTGGCCAATTTTCAGGGATTCCAGAAAATATTTCGAAACTTTGGAAAATTGTAGAAATTCATCCATAGCTCGGATCGAAAATCTTTGTACATGAAAGTTGCTCAGAACGACGAGACGGATCTGAATACGCGGTTCGTTCGTCCGCCACCTATCCCTAGAATAGAAAACATGCAACTTTTCCCTTCTGGTTCATCTACCCGAAAATGCGAAACACCAGGGATATTTTTCCGGATGTTTCCCCTCTTCATCGGTACCATCTCATACCACGTTAGGGCACACCTAGCATCACACTTTGTCATGTCATACATTGTCATGCATTTGTTTGCATTATATTTATTGTTTCTTCCCCCTCTTCTCTTGCTAGACACCGAGACCGACGCCGCTATTACCCAGTACGACTACGGTGTTGACGACCCCTCTCTTTTACCAGAGCAACCAGGCAAGCCCCCCCTTTGATCACCAGAAATCGCCTACTCTTCTCTCTACTTCTTGCATTAGAGTAGAGTAGCATGTTACTGCTTTCCGTTAATCCTATTCTGATGCATAGCCTGTCATTGTTGCTACAACTGTTGATACCTTACCTGCAATCCTAAATGCTTAGTATGTGATGCTAGATTATCATCAGTGGCCCTACACTCTTGTCCGTCTGCCATGCTATACTACTGGGTCGTGATCACTTCGGGAGGTGATCACGGGCATATGCTATATACTTGATACTGTTACATTACTTATGATACTGTTCGGAGATGGGGGCTGTTCGGAGATGGGGGCTGAAGGAGCAGGTGGCTCCATCCCGGTAGAGGTGGGCCTGGGTTCCCGACGGCCCCCGGCTGTTACTTTGTGGCGGAGCGACAGAGCAGGTTGAGACCACCTAGGCGAGAGGTGGGCCTGGCCCTGGTCGGCGTTCGCGGATACTTAACACGTTTAACGAGATCTTGGTATTTGATCTGAGTCTGGCCACTGGCCTATACGCACTAATCATCTACGCGGGGACAGTTATGGGCACTCGACGTAGTGGTATCAGCCGAAGCCTTCATGACGTCAGCGACTGAGCGGCGCGCGCCGGGTTGGACCGCGTAACGTAACTTCCTTTGTAATGGGGGTTGCTAGGTCTGCTCACCGGCCGCGTACGCAACGTGCAGGTGTGCAATGGGCGATGGGCCCAGACCCCTACGCCATAGGATTTAGACCGACGTGCTGACCTCTCTGTTGTGCCTAGATAGGGCTGCGACGTGTTGATCTTCCGAGGCCGGGCATGACCCAGAAAAGTGTGTCCGGACAAAGGGGATCGAGCATGTTGGGAAATGTGGTGCACCCCTGCAGGGAAGTTAATCTATTCGAATAGCCGTGATCTTCGGTAACAGGACTTGGAGTTGTACCTTGACCTTATGACAACTAGAACTGGATACTTAATAAAACACACCCTTCCAAGTGCCAGATACAATCAGTGATCGCTCTCTCACAGGGCGACGAGGGGAGGATCATCGGTTAGGATTATGCTACACGATGCTACTTGGTGAACTTATCATCTACTCTCTTCTCCTGCTGCAAGATGGAGGTTACCAGAAGCGTAGTCTTCGAAAGGATTAGCTATCCCCCTCTTATTTCGGTATTCTGCAGTTCAGTCCACATATGATACCCTTATTCCATTTGATACCAGTGCATACATATGTAGTGTAGCTCCTTGCTTGCGAGTACTTTGGATGAGTACTCACGGTTTCTTTGCTCCCTCTTTTCCCCGTTTCTATACCCGATTGCTGCGACCAGACGTTGGAGCCCAGGAGCCAGACGCCACCGTCGACGACGACTACTACTACTCGGGAGGTGCCTACTACTACATGCAGCCCGCTGACGACGACCAGGAGTAGTTAGGAGGATCCCAAGCAGGAGGCCTACGCCTCTTTCGATCTGTATCCCAGTTTGTGCTAGCCTTCTTAAGGCAAACTTGTTTAACTTATGTCTGTACTCAGATATTGTTGCTTCCGCTGACTCGTCTATGATCGAGCTCTTGTATTCGAGCCTTCGAGGCCCCTGGCTTGTAATATGATGCTTGTATGACTTATTTTATTTGTAGAGTTGTGTTGTGATATCTTCCCGTGAGTCCCTGATCTTGATCGTACACGTTTGCGTGTATGATTAGTGTGCGATTAAATCGGGGGCGTCACACTCCTACTGGTTTGATAACCTTGGTTTCATATCTGAGGGAAATACCTACCGCCGTTGTGCTGCATCATCCCTTCCTCTTTGGGGAAATACCGACGTAGCTTCAAGCGACATCACCTGCTTGTTTGACACGTCTCAGGACAGGTGTCGCTTGGAGGTATTTTTTGTAGGAAGTGGCTGTCGTGTGGCAGAGGGCGGCCACTTAGTCACTTAGGAGCTTGACACCACGCTGATCGATGACGTGCATCACTGCGGGGTGATGAGGTGGAGTGATTTGCCTCCGTGAGCCCCGGCAGGCCTGCCGAGGCGATCTTTGGAGGCTTGCTTCCAGGGTAACCTCATCCTTGCCAGGCTCGCCTGCCCGGCAAGGGAGGTCCCTCTAGCAGTGGAACCTTGTCTCTTTGGCTAGTATTGGTCTTCTTGATCTGCACGTTAGTCCTTCAAAGAATTGGTCCCTTGTGCCTTGATCTGATATTGGTGTTGTAATCTTGCTCTTCGACCTATGGACAGTCTGGGCAATAGACCCAGGGTTTGTTGCACGGACACTGCCACTACTGTTATAGTGCCACCTCCAGTGTCTACACCACCAATCCAGCCGACATCTTTAGAGGCATTTGCAGACGTTGTTCTCTCAACGCCATCTACGCACACATGAGACACAATCCAGAAGACCCCTTCAGGAGCTCCGAAGGATCATGCCTAGAGAGACGCATAGCTCTATACCTTTTCAAGCATGTTGGTACTTTTTACCGAAGGGGAGAAATTGTGTAGATCATAGGCTTTGAGAGAGAGTGTGTGTGTGTGTGTCTCGCTTTTTTTGCTATTCGGATTTATTGAGTTTTTGCTACTATGTTTGTTTGATTTGTGATACTTGATCGTGTGATGCTTGTGAGATACTATGTTTGTTCCTATGTGGTTGATCATACTCTGCTTAATGTGTGCTTAATGCTTATCCCTACGGTTATTGGTGTATGATAATTCACTTATGTCTTTGGAGATGTGAGTATGTTATTTCACTTATCATTTTGTGCGCTCCACCAAAATGTATGTGACATGGAAGAGTGACCCATGATCCTAATCAATTATGCATTTGCATTCAAACACAAATTTTTAATAATGCACAAATTTAGTGGGAGCTCTTGCTTATCACATACTTCTCAAAGCGGCAATGTATTTCATTCATTTAATCATTTGTCGAAGCTTTGATATATATGTTGTCATCAATTACCAAAAAGAGGGAGACTGAAAATGCAACTAATCTTCGGGTGGTTTTGGTAATTCATACCAACATATAGCTCATTGAACTAATATCCATTCAAGATAAATATTTCAGGATATTCAATAATTGGCATGGCATGACATAGAGATGTGGACCCCTCAAAATTCTAAGGACAAAGTTTGGCAAAAGCTCAAGACTCTTCATTTCTATTTTAGTGATCCAAGATCACATTGAGTCCATAGGAAAGCCAATACTATTAAAAGGGGATGAGGTGTTGCTTAATGGTCTACTTGCCCAAAGTGCTTACTGCTATTGCTCCAAAACCCTTAGCCACTTTCTCCATCCAAATATGTCGAAACCCTAAACTCCAACTCGGCCCCACCAATTCTTTCTACCCAGTGCCACCAAGTTCATTTGACATAGCCACTTCCAGAAACCCTAACGATTCGTTCACACCGATACAGATCTCGGTCTCACACTAGTGCAGAATCGGGCTATTGTCCCAACTCGTAAGGACTTTTAGTGCTGGTTTTGCAACCGGCACTAAAGGGTGGGGACTAAAGCCCCCCCTCCCCCTATTAGTGCCAGTTCGTCACGAACCGGGACCAAAGGCCCACCACGTGGCACGAGCCCGCGCCGGGGGGCTGGGGGCCTTTAGTCCTGGTTGGTTACACCAACCAGCACTAAAAGGTTTAGGGGTTTATTGTTTTATGATTTATTTTTCCTTTTAGTTGTGTGTTTTCCATTTAATTTTTTTTCATTTCAAACATATTTTACGCTACTACATATTGTACACTTTATGCATATATATAAATAGAATTTCTCGTAGAACCGATCATATATATATATATAATCGAATTTCTCGCACGACCATTCACACACACACACACATATATATATAAATAAATAAGTATATATATATATAATTTCTCCTACAATTTGCAGATCATTATATGGAGGCATTACAGCTTGCAATAGTATTCTCCTTTGGGATCTATGACCTGGTCGAGCAAAAATCTCGCTATTTCCTCCTAAATTGCTCGTGCGAGATCTGTTGGTAGGAGCGTATCCTGCATCTTCAACATCTTTAAAGAAAGGAGATCAATATGAATGTATTAGTTGTGTGTGTATATATTAGATAATGATATAAAAATTGTGAATAGTTTTCTGGCAAACGTACCCAAGCTTGTCTATCACCTTTGGTCCTTTCGGACGGCATAATGTGAATGTTCTCGCAAACGTAGTATGCACATAAATTAGTCCCCAGCGTCTGCCCCATGGTCTTTATGAGAATAGAATTCAATCAGATAATAATTAATCAAGCATGATAATGGTATTGAAACTAGAATTAAAGAGATGGTAGCTAGCTAGTACTACTTATTTCATTACCATGGGTCGCACCCTTTTCAGCTTTTGTTTCCATGGGCCTTCAACCTATTTGATGACCAAGCCATGCCCGCCGGCAAAGAAAATGAATAAAGGAGTTATTAATTAGTTGATGTCAGGAAATGAACTAAAGAGGCCGACATAGTGCGATAATGATTGAAATTACATGTGAACCATCCCCTTCATGATTGCGTGGTCATTAATGTCTTCAGGTAGTGAGTCGGTACTTGAACTTTTCCCTCTTCAACTTCAATGATTAGCAGGATCCAGTGAAAACTGCATGCGCACACGTTTGCATAACTCATCAACTACACTTATTAACATCTAGTAAGCAAAAACAGAATTTGTAGTACAAGACAATGTGACTCACCCGAAGTTGTAAGGAAGTAGTATTTCTGGTTGGGTATTTAGGTGCTTCAATAACTCTAGCAAGCTTTCCTCTGTGTATGGTCGATCATATCCACGCGGACATGTCTCTTGATTAATGGTATTTGGGTCAATGAACCAATGCCATAGCATCCAGCTTGTTTCATTTCATACATTTTCATTCTACATAATACCACAGAAAAGAATACAGTGAGGATAATTACAAGTAATGAACGAGCACTACAACTAGCTAGAGACTTAAATTAGAGAAAGAAATCACTTACAGACAATAGCAACTGACGATAGATTTGTCGAGTGCGTCTTGATTGAATAACTGAAACATTTGTCGAAACTCAACCCACATATCTTTTTCATGGAAGTAATGCTCTGCCTTGACTTTCACCATGAGGGACTCTCGATCGGTAGTCTTTACTTCTCTCATGTACCATTGATGCAATTCATACATTCTCGTTGATAGAAGTGGGATCTGCTCAGGCTTGACCATAGGTTGGTCGCGGACATATTTCCATATTGTAGTTCCTCCTCTTTAAACGTTTGGAAGTCCTCGATGCCTAGGAGTTGTTCTACAATGACACCGGCCTCTTTAGCCTGCCTTCTATGATCGTCGGTTATTACCAGTTGGTCGGCGCCGGTACTCACATGTGTTTGTACAATGAGCGGGGGGATCGATTGCACCGCCTATTCTCCCAGCTGAGGAACAGTTTTCCGGCTTTTTTTAACAGCTGCTTGGCTCGAGCTCGAGCTCGATGCCTTCGAGTTTTGTGCATGATAGGACTTCTTAATTTGGCGCTCATAGTCTAAGTCCCTATGCTTCACAGCCGGTTGAGCATTAACAATAAAGTGTTGTTGCACTTTCTCGGGTACTTTCTCCTTTGGCGGCGGGGGGGTGGGGGTTCGATGCAAAATGCGCCGCCACTTGGGCAGCCACTTCGGCTTCATTTTGGCAACTTCGAAAGAGGCTTGAGGCTTGGACCAAATTTGTATTTCTTGCCCCCTGTTGTACTGCTAGCCGCCGTAGCTGTGGAGCCTCTCTTCCGTTGTTGCTAAGGCGGCGGAGACAGCTGACGCGGTGCCTGACTTGGATGAGGAGTCGGTTGACGCGGTGCCGGACTTGGAGGACGAGGAGTGAGCTGACAATGTGGCGGACTTGGAGGAGCAGGAGTCTGCTGACGCGGTGGCAGACTTGGAGGAGCAGGAGTCTGCTGACGTGGTGGTGGACTTGGAGGAGAAGCCGGCTGACGTGGTGTCGGTGGCCTTGGAAAGACGATGCAATCCTTTCTCCATAGAATGATATGATGTATGGCCTCTCCTAGTGTGTGCTCGTCGGCACCTCCAGGAATGTCAAGCTCTAGCCCCGAATATCCTGTGACCACCTCGTCAACCCCGACATGAGCATAGCCAGCTGGAATCAGATTTGAATGGAAGGTTGCTTCAGGGGGATTTGTATAAGCATATTCATCCGCCACCTTCATGGATATGTTCTTCACTTTTATCTGTAGCTCACAAGTTGTCGTAGCTATGATATCATCCACATGGTATCTATCCAGCAGTGCATCATCACCTGGGGCGGAACCCACACTGCTTCTCGGCATGGATGGGACGGTGCTATCCAATGCTGGATCCGCTAGCCGCTGCCGCTGCTGAGACCCCATTTCCTGGCTAAGTGCGTCGATCTACTGCTATTGCCGCTTGAAAGCGAGTTCCAACTTTGTGTGCTTTAATTCTACAATGCGAAGGTGGTCTGCTTCCTGCTTCCTCTGCTGCTCCTCCTGCTGCTTCTTTCTCGCATGGCTTCTGTACTCGGCGTTCCAGTCCACAAACCCATCAAACCACGGAACAATGCCTTTGCCTCGTGTTCTTCCTAGGTGTTCAGGATTCTTTAGGGCGCGCAAGTCGGTGGCTCCTTTAAGACTTACCCGCTCCAATAACCTCGCATGTCTTTGGGCCCAACTTCCCCCCATGCGCATAGAACCAAGTCCTGCACCTGGGTGGCAGCTCAATGCAACTGGAGTGACCCCTTCAGCCATCATCTCTCCCTCTGCGAGATCCCACTTAGGTCGAGCCACCTCGTAGCCACCTGACCCCAGATTATGGTGGCACTGCTTTTTCACGGCATTAATCTTGTTTTTTCTTGACCGTTCCTGACCTACTTCCGATCCCTTGAAGTTCATGAAAGCGTCCCAGTGATCTCTTGCCTTCTCCA
Organism: Triticum urartu; assembly: GCF_003073215.2. Classification (NCBI taxonomy): domain Eukaryota; kingdom Viridiplantae; phylum Streptophyta; class Magnoliopsida; order Poales; family Poaceae; genus Triticum; species Triticum urartu. Next base: position 263,138,877 of record NC_053023.1, read on the forward strand.
GTGTTCCCTTGAATTCTAGAGTCTTCTTTCCTGCATTGACGTACGCGGCCCATATATTTTTCTTGTGGTTGTTGAATGCTATCGCCATCTTCTTAAGAGCACAGTTCTTGACTTTCTCCAGATCTACATCTGTCAAATGATCTGGTAGGGTGAAATGTGATATGAGAGATTCCCAAAGCAGATCTTTTGCTCTTTTGTCGACAAAAGTAACATCTGGATCTTCCTTTGCTGGCTTTTTCCATTCTTGAACGGAGATCGGGATTTGGTCCCTGACAATAACTCTGCATTGACGAATGAACTTGTTCGCATTCTTCTTAGGTTCGCGTGGTTCGCCATTAGGTTTGATGGCATCGATGTTGTACTTTACGACATCCTTCATATTTTTGGCCGGGCCTCAAATTGTCCTATTGCTTGTAGAAGATTTTCTCGACCCGAAGGGCTAAAAGAAGAAAGATCGACTCATTAATATATATACAAATCAATTAAAACATGTGATGATCACCAGATGCCTGGTTATATAAATATACCTCGTCGGTCTTTGTTATTTGAAGAACAACATTTCCTTCGTCATCATTGTTCTAGACTTCATCTATTCGTTCGCCTTCATCAAATATCATACCCTCACCGATATTGTTTAGATATTGCGAGTCGTCATCTTCTTCATTCCCATCTAGGCTCGGGGAGCGTATGATATCGAACATAGTCTCTTCTCCTTCTCTGCCAGTATTGTCCATAGATTTTATTTAACTAATCCAGAAGAAAGATAAAACAATTTAGTATTCAAATTAGAATGCATGCATGCAATTAATAAGGAAAAACTGAATCATCGTAGATAATATGCATCTCAAATAATCTAGATAATTAATATGCATCATCGAATATAATCTCGAATACATCGTCTCGAATATATCAAATAATATAATCTCGAATACATCACTAGCTAATACAGATCGAATATTACCGAAGAATCTAGTCCACTCGCGGTTCCTGAGGCGCGGGCGGTGGACACCCAAAGAGAAGGAACGATCACAGGATCATAGCTGGGGTAAGATCCCTGAAGAACCTGCCAGGTATTGGAGAACCTGACGTCCAACGCATCCATGTAGAGATGGACGTGCTCGTCCTCCTCCCTGACACAGCGACGTACCACCTGCGGCAGGGCCAGTTGCCTCTGCACCGAAAGTGGCTCATGCGAACGCCACCAAAGGAGCTCTGGGTCGACGAGGGGACCCGGGGTCGGGTTCCTCACCAAGCTGCGCGCCCCTGAAGGTAGCACCTCCCAGTGCCATCCCGGCGGAGTCCGGTCCCAGACATGGCGCCTCTGAAGCAGGACATCGTCGCGAACGAGTCGACCTCAAGGATGCGGGCCGGGTATTGTTGACGTCAAGAACAAATTCTTACGAAAAAATTCCTATATATGCAATGTCATTTTATTAGGGAATTTTGAGAAAAATATCCTCTTTTCAATTATAATGTCCCATTCCTAGGTTATAACTACCCTATATAATATTCCTTTCTCAAAAAATTCCGAAACTCCCCCCACTTATAGTCCTTCTAACAAATATATATATATATGGTCAACTTTTTCCTATGCAACTTTTTTATATGCAAATTTTTTCTATACTATGATATACAACATTATATAAAATTAAAAATAGAAAAAGAAACACTAATAAAGCATACTTCTATACATCCATTAAAAAACAAAAAAAGATTATATAAAAAAATTATATACTAATTAAACACTAATTATATCCATCTAACATGCATTCATACATACATATATACTAGTGACAAAATAATCATCTAAAACATCTAAACTAATTAATTTCTATACATACATATATACAAATATACTAATTAATTCCTCAAATGTCAAAATTTCCTGAACCTTTTTCCATACATACATATATACTAATATACCAACATGTATAGTGAAAAAAATTCTATAGATACAGCTGTACTATATAATCATCTAAAACAACTAAAACATCTAAATAAAACATCAAACATTCATGTGCATACATGTATAAAAAAACTAGTGAAAAAAATCGCCGAAGTGGGCGGCCGCGCGAGCTCACAGCGGACGAACGACGGTGCCAAGGTGCAGTAGGGGCGCGGACGGGCGGACGGTGATGTCGAGGAGTAGGGGCGTGGAAGGATGGCGACGGCGAGGTGCAGGGGCGCGACGGCCACGACATCGAGGTGCGGCAGAGGCGCGGATGAACGGTGGCGTTGAGGTGGGGTAGGGGCGCAGACGGACGGACGGCGACGTCGAGGGGCAGGGGCGCACAGACGGACGATGACGGCGAGCTCCGGCAGCCTAGCGGTGTGGTGGCGTTCGGTGTTGTCGAGAAGAATGAAGGATTTGGTGAAATTTTCGTAAGTGCTGCTTATATAGGAGGCACCTTTAGTCCCGGTTGGAGCCACCAACCGGGACTAAAGGTCAATTTTGGCAAGCGGCGGGAAGACGGGCCTTCAGTCCCGGTTGGTGGCTCCAACCGCGACTAAAGACCACCCTTTAGTCGCGGTTGAAGCCACCAACCGTGACTAAAGGTAGTGTGCTGCCAGGCAAGGGGCACAATGGATGTTAAGTCCCACCTCGCTAGTTGAGAGGAGCCAGCACTTGTTTATAAGCCCCGACGCAGCCTCTCCATCGAGGTCCTCTCTAATGTAGGCCTTCTGGGCCTACCGCACCTGTGCTGCCCTGTTGGGCCTACTGGGCCTTGCAGGCCTGCATCCTGGCCCAACTAGAGGTTGGGTTTCTAGTCGTATGCAGGTTGTGGTGGTTCAGTAGGCGGGCTTTTTTAATTTACTTATTTTTTTGTTTTTTGCTTTATTTATTTCCTTTTGTTTCTGAGTAGTTTTTTTATTTATTTAGAGTTTCTTTGTGAATCTTTTTGCTTGAGGTAAAAAAAATTATAAACTTTCTGTCATTGCTAGTAGTTTTCAAATTTGAATAGTTTAAATTTCAACTATTTGAAATTTGTGTGAATCACTAGTTTGTGAGTAACTTTACTTTAAAAATATTTTTTTAGTGATTCTTTTTCTGCTTTTTAATATTAGTGTGTTTTATCATTATATTCAATTTGGTAATTCTAAGGTTACTTAAAAAATAAAATGCCTTTGTAATAGACGAGTTTTCGTCCGACCCTGATACTTCGAAAGAGATTGTCCATTTTGTACACGAAGTGCATCCAGATTTTGCCGTAACCCTCTCAACTTTTTAGCACATGCTATGTGGGTGAAATGATGATACCATGCCAACTTTCAACCTTTTCAGAGTTCATTTGTAGTTCTTTTCAATTTCAGGGTCCTTTAGCTCAAAAGTTCAGTAAATACATGAAAAATAGCAAAATGAAGTTAGAAAGGGTTGAAAATTGATGACGTGGCTTCGAATGGTGCATACTTAACGCACAAAAAGTCTGGAGTTGAAATAAGTTTTAAAAAATGAAATGCCTTTGTAATAGATGAGTTTTCGTCCTAAACTCTGATACTTCAAAACAGATTGTCCATTTTGTAGACGAAGTGCATCCAGTTTTTGCCGTAACCCTCTCAACTTTTTATCACATGCTATGTGGGTGAAATGATGGTACCGTGCCAACTTTCAATCTTTTCAGAGTTCATTTTGTAGTGCTTTTCAATTTCAGGGTCGTTTAGCTCAAAAAATCAGTAAATGAATGAGAAATAGCAAATGAAGTGAGAAAGGGTTGAAAATTGATGACGTGGCTTCGAATGGTGCATACTGAATGCACAAAAAGTCTGAAGTTGAAATAAGTTTTAAAAATGAAATGTCGTTGTAACAGATGAGTTTTCATCCGAAACCCCGATACTTCAAAAGAGATTGTCCATTTTGTAGATGAAGTGCATCCAGTTTTTGTTGTAACCCTCTCAACTTTTTAGCACATGTTATGTGGGTGAAATGATGATACCATGCCAAATTTCAACCTTTTCAAAGTTCTTTTTGTAGTGCTTTTTAATTACATGGTCGTTTAGCTAAAAAATCAGTACATGCATGAAAAATAGCAGTAAGGATTGAAAATTGATGGTGTGGCTTTGAATGGTGCATACTGAACGCACAAAAAGTCTGGAGTTGAAATAAGTTTGAAAAAATGAAATGCCTTTGTAATAGATGAGTTTTCGACTGAAACCCTGATACTTCAAAAGAGATTGTCCATTTTGCACATGAAGTGCGTCAAGTTTTTACATAATATTTGTTTGTACATAATATTTCTTCGCGTTTCAAATGCCAAAACACATAACCACCCTAACTATTACAAAGATTCCCTCCGGTTTGTCCGAAGTGGGACTTTCCAGATATATCAGTCCGGAAACTCACTAGATAAGAAAGTGATGACAGTGAAGCCGGTCACATCCAAGAGTGGGATCTTTGGGTGTCAAACTTTTTCTTCGCGTGTGTCCCTTTGCACCGTAACCATGGACAATCCTCATCATTTAACTGGATGCTCTGGTCAATATTCACTGTGAAGGGAGCAATTTCATGAAACTTTTCATAATCTTCTGACATGTCTGCCTTGTCCTCCACTCACACGGTGTTTCTTTTCCCTGAAAAAACTATGTGGCGCTTTGGCTCATCATATGATGTATTCGCTTCCTTATCTTTTCTTTTTCTCGGCTTGGTAGGCATGTCCTTCACATAGAAAACCTGCACCACATCATTGGCTAGGACGAATGGTTCGTCTGCGTATGCAAGATTGTTGAGATCCGCTGTTGTCATTCCGTACTGCGGGTCTTCCATTACCCCGCCTCCTGTCAGATTGACCCATTTGCACTGAAACAAAGGGACCTTCAAACCACGTCCATGGTCAAGTTCCCATATCTCCTCTATGTAACCATAATATGTGTCATTTCCCCTCTTGGTTGATGCATCAAAGCGGACACCATTGTTTTGGTTGGTGCTCTTTTTATCTTGGGCGATCGTGTAAAATGTATTCCCATTTATCTCGTACCCTTTGAAAGTCATTATATTCGAAGATGGTAACCGGGACAACAAGTACAGGTCATCTTCAACAGCGTCGTCATGCATGGCACATGTCTGCAACCAACCGGCGAAAGTCCCGGTTTGTTCACGTGTAATCCAGTGGTTAGACTGCTCCAGGTGTTTGGAGCGTAGAATATTCTTGTGTTCCTCGATATACGGAGCCACCAAGGCGGAATGTTGTACAACTATGTAGTGTGCTTGAGTGAGAGAATGCCCGTCCACACATATTATTGCTTTCGGTCCTAGCGTGCCTTTTCCACCCAGTCTGCCCTCATGCCGCGATTCAGGAACACCAATCGGCTTAAGATCAGGAATAAAGTCAACACAAAACTCAATGACCTCCTCATTTTCATGGCCTTGGAGATGCTTCCTTCTGGCCTAGCATGGTTAAGAACATATTTCTTTAAGACTCCCACGAACCTCTCAAAGGGGAACATATTATGTAGAAATACAGGACCCAGAACGGCAATCTCTTCGCCTAGGTGAACTTGGACGTGCGTCATGATATAGAAGAATGATGGTGGGAACACCAACTCGAAACTGACAAGACATTGCACCAAATTATTCTCTAACCTTGGTATAATTTCTGGATCGATTACCTTCTGAGAGTGCATTGAGGAATGCACATAGCTTCACAATGGCTAATCGAAAGTTTTCCGATAGAAGCCCCTCAATGCAACCGGAAGCAGTTGCATCATAATCACGTGGCAGTCATGAGACTTTAGGTTCTGGAACTTTTTCTCTGCCATATTTATTATTCCCTTTATATTCGATGAGAAGCCAGATGAGACCTTCATACTGAGCAGGCATTTACAGAAGATTTCCTTCTCTTCTTTGGTAAGAGCGTAGCTGGCATGACCCTGATGTATGCCGTCTTTTCCGTGCATATGTTGCTGGTCCTCCCATTCCTCTGGTGTATCTTTTGTCTTCCCATACACGCCCAAGAAGCCAAGCAGGGTCACGCAAAGATTCTTCGTCACGTGCATCACGTCGATTGCAGAGCGGACCTCTAGGTCTTTCCAATAGTGTAGGTCCCAAAATATAGATTTCTTCTTTCACATGGGTGCGCATTCGTCGGCGTCATTCGGAATAGATTGTCCGCCAGGACCCTTTCCAAAGATTACTTTTAAATCCTTGACCATATCAAGTATATCACGACCAGTATAGTGGCGAGGCTTCTTTCGGTGATCTGCCTCACCTTTGAAATGCTTGCCTTTCTTTCTTACGGGATGCCTGCTCGGAAGAAATCGATGATGTCCCAGGTACACATTCTTCTTACAATTATTCAAATATATATTGTCGGTATCATCTAAATAGTGCGTGCATGCGCGGTATCCCTTGTTTGTCTGTCCTGAAAGGTTACTGAGAGCAGGCCAATCATTGATGGTCACAAACAGCAACGCATGTAGGTCAAACTCCTCCTGATTGTGCTCATCCCACACACGTACACCTTTTTCATTCCACAGTTGTAAGAGTTCCTCAACTAATGGCCTTAGGTACACATCAATGTCGTTGCCGGGTTGCTTAGGGCCTTGGATGAGCACTGGCATCATAATGAACTTCCGCTTCATGCACAACCAAGGAGGAAGGTTATACATACATAGAGTCACAGGCCAAGTGCTATGATTGCTGCTCTGCTCCCCAAAAGGACTAATGCCATCTACGCTTAGACCAAACCATACGTTCCTTGCGTCATCTGCAAAGTCCTCCCACTTTCTCTCGATTCTTCTCCACTGCGACCCGTCAGCAGGTACTCTCAACTTCCCGTCTTTCTTACGATCTTCTTTGTGCCATCGCATCAATTTGGCATGCTCTTTGTTTTGGAACAAACGTTTCAACCATGGTAATATAGGAGCATACCGCATCACCTTGATAGAAATCTTCTTCCTAGGGCGCTCGCCCTCAACATCACCAGGGTCATCGCGGCTGATCTTATAGCGCATTGCACCGCATATCGGGCATGCATTCAAATCCTACTCACCACGGTAGAGGATGCAATCATTAGGGCATGCATGTATCTTCTGCATTTCTAATCCTAGAGGGCGGACAGCCTTCTTTGCTTCGTACGTACTGTCAGGCACTTCGTTGTCCTTTGAAAGCATCTTCTTTAACATTACCAGCAACTTTTCAAATCCCTTGTCAGATACACCATTCTCTGCCTTCCATTGCAACAATTCCAGTGTGGTGCCCAGCTTTTTCTTGTCAGCTTCGCAATTTGGGTACAACAATTTCTTGTGATCCTCTAACATGCGCTGCAACTTCAGCCTCTCCTTTTCACTTGCGCAATTTTTCTTTGCATCGGCAATGGCCCAACCAAGATCATCAGCGGGCTCATCTGATGCCTCTTCTTCGGCTTCTTCCCCCATTGTTGTACCATCGTATTCAGGGAACCCATGGCTAGGATAGCTGTCGTCGTCCTCTTCTTCTTCATTGTCTTCCATCATAACCCCTCTTTCTTCGTGCTTGGTCCAAACATTATAGTGGGGCATGAAACCAGACTCAAATGGGTGGACGTGAATGGTTCTTGACTTAGAGCAATTCTGATCATTCTTACAGACAGCACATGGACAACATATAAAACCATCTGCCCGCTTGTTTGCCTCAGCCGCAAGAAGAAAAGCATTCACACCATTAATGAACTGGGGAGAGCATTGGTCATCGTACATCCATTGCCGGCTCATCTTCATTACAAAACACCAAAAAGACCAAATTAATACAAGTTCATACACACTTATTCTCATAAAACAACATACACATTGTCTAGCTAAAGCTTTTAAATGCAACAACAAATGCGATCAAGATCACAACTAAGGTAACAATTGATCCAACAGCATAATGATACCAAGCCTCACTATCAATGGCATATTTTCTAATCTTTCTTGTTGGGGAACGTAGTAATTTCAAAAAAATTCCTACGCACACGCAAGATCATGGTGATGCATAGCAACGAGAGGGGAGAGTGTGATCTACGTACCCTTGTAGATCAACAACGGAAGCGTTTGGTTGATGTAGTCGTACGTCTCCACGGCCCGATCGATCAAGCACCGAAACTACGGCACCTCCGAGTTCTAGCACACGTTCAGCTCGATGATGATCCCCGGGCTCCGATCCAGCAAAGCGTCGGGGAGGAGTTCCGTCAGCACGACGGCGTGGTGACGATCTTGATGTTCTACCGTCGCAGGGCTTCGCCTAAGCACCGCTACAATATGACCGAGGTGGAATATGGTGGAGGGGGGCACCGCACACGGCTAAGGAACGATCACGAAGATCAACTTGTGTGTCTAGGGGTGCCCCCCTGCCCCCGTATATAAAGGAGCAAGGGGAGGAGGCCGGCCGGCCCCTATAGGCGCGCCAGGAGGAGTCCTCCTCCTAGTAGGAGTAGGACTCCTACTAGGAGGGGGAAAGAAGTGGGGAGGGAGAGGGAAAGGGGGGCGCCGCCCCCCCCCCCCTCTCCTAGTCCAATTCGGACCAGGGGGAGGAGGCGCGCGGCCCACCTCTGGCAGCCCCTCTCTCTCTCCACTAAGGCCCATATGGCCCATTACTTCTCCCGGGGGGGTTCCGGTAACCCTCCGGCTCTCCTGTTTTCTCCGAAATCACCCAGAACACTTCCGGTGTCCGAATATAGCCGTCCAATATATCAATCTTTATGTATCGACCATTTCGAGACTCCTCGTCATGTCCGTGATCACATCCGGGACTCCGAACTAACTTCGGTACATCAAAACTCATAAACTCATAATAAACTGTCATCGAAACCTTAAGCGTGCGGACCCTACGGGTTCGAGAACAATGTAGACATGACCGAGACACGTCTCCGGTCAATAACCAATAGCGGAACCTGGATGCTCATATTGGCTCCTACATATTCTACGAAGATCTTTATCGGTCAGACCGCATAACAACATACGTTGTTCCCTTTGTCATCGGTATGTTACTTGCCCGAGATTCGACCGTATGTATCTTAATACCTAGTTCAATCTCGTTACCGGCAAGTCTGTTTACTCGTTCCGTAATACATCATCTCACAACTAACTCATTAGTTGCAATGCTTGCAAGGCTTATGTGATGTGCATTACCGAGAGGGCCCAGAGATACCTCTCCGACAATCGGAGTGACAAATCCTAATCTCGAAATACGCCAACCCAACATGTACCTTTGGAGACACCTGTAGAGCTCCTTTATAATCACCCAGTTACGTTGTGACGTTTGGTAGCACACAAAGTGTTCCTCCGGCAAACGGGAGTTGCATAATCTCATAGTCATAGGAACATGTATAAGTCATGAAGAAAGCAATAGCAACATACTAAACGATCGGGTGCTAAGCTAATGGAATGGGTCATGTCAATCAGATCATTCACCTAATTATGTGATCTCGTTAATCAAATAACAACTCCTTGTTCATGGTTAGGAAACATAACCATCTTTGATTAACGAGCTAGTCAAGTAGAGGCATACTAGTGACACTCTGTTTGTCTATGTATTCACACATGTATTATGTTTCCGGTTAATACAATTCTAGCATGAATAATAAACATTTATCATGATATAAGGAAATAAATAATAACTTTATATTGCCTCTAGGGCATATTTCCTTCAGTCTCCCACTTGCACTAGAGTCAATAATCTAGTTCACATCGCCATGTGATTCAACACTAATAGTTCACATCACCATGTGATTAACACCCATAGTTCACATCGTCATGTGACCTATACCCAAAGGGTTTACTAGAGTCAATAATCTAGTTCACATCATTTATGTGATTAACACCCAAAGAGTACTAAGGTGTGATCATGTTTTGCTTGTGAGATAATTTTAGTCAACGGGTCTGTCACATACAGATCCGTAAGTATTTTGCGAGTTCTATGTCTACAATGCTCTGCACGGAGCTACTCTAGCTAATTGCTCCCACTTCCAATATGTATCTAGATCGAGACTTAGAGTCATCCAGATCTGTGTCAAAACTTGCATCGACGTAACTTTTTACGACGAACCTTTTGTCACCTCCATAATCGAGAAATATTTTCTTATTCCACTAAGGATAATTTTGACCAATGTCCAGTGATCTACTCTTAGATCACTATTGTACTCCCTTGCTTAACACAGTGTAGGGTATACAATAGATCTGGTACACATCATGGCATACTTTATAGAACCTATAGCTGAGGCATAGGGAATGACTTTCATTCTCTTTCTATCTTCTGCCGTGGTCGGGCTTTGAGTCTTACTCAATTTCATACCTTGTAACACAGCCAAGAACTCTTTCTTTGACTGTTCCATTTTTGAACTACTTCAAAATATTGTCAAGGTATGTACTCATTGAAAAAACTTATCAAGCGTCTTGATCTCTCTCTATAGATTTTGATGCTTAATATGTAAGCAGCTTCACCGAGGTCTTTCTTTGAAAAACTTCTTTAAAAACACTCCTTTATGCTTTGCAGAATAATTCTACATTATTTTCGATCAACAATATGTCATTCACATATACTTATCAGAAATGTTGTAGTGCTCCCACTCACTTTCTTGTAAATATAGGCTTCACCGCAAGTCTGTATAAAAATATATGCTTTGATCATACTATCAAAGCGTCTATTCCAACTCCGAGAGGCTTGCACCAGTCCATAAATGGATCGCTGGAGCTTGCACACTTTGTTAGCTCTTTTTGGATCGACAAAACCTTCCGGCTGCATCATATACAACTCTTCTTCCAGAAATCCATTCAGGAATGCAGTTTTGACATCCATTTGCTGGATTTCATAAAATGCGGCAATTGCTAACATGATTCGGACAGACTTAAGCATAGATACGAGTGAGAAACTCTCATCATAGTCAACACCTTGAATTTGTCGAAAACCTTTTTGCGACAATTCTAGCTTTGTAGATAGTAACACTACTATCAGCGTCCGTCTTCCTCTTGAAGATCCATTTAATCTCAATGGCTCGCCGATCATTGGGCAAGTCAATCAAAGTCCATACTTTGTTCTCATACATGGATCTCATCTCAGATTTCATGGCCTCAAGCCATTTCGCGGAATCTAGGCTCATCATCGCTTCCTCATAGTTCGCAAGTTCGTCATGGTCTAGTAACATGACTTCCAAAACAGGATTACCGTACCACTTTGGTGCGGATCTCACTCTAGTTTACCTACGAGATTCGGTATTAACTTGATCTGAAGTTACATGATCATCATCATTAGTCTTCCTCACTAATTGGTGTAGTAGTCACAGGAACAGATTTCTTGTGATGAACTACTTTTCAATAAGGGAGAAGGTACAATTACCTTATCAAGTTCTACTTTCCTCCCACTCACTTCTTTCAAGAGAAACTCCTCTAGAAAAACTCTGAATTTAGTAACAAAAGTCTTGCCTTCGGATTTGTGATAGAAGGTGTACCCAACAGTCTCCTTTGGGTATCCTATGAAGACATATTTCTCCGATTTGGGTTTGAGCTTATCAAGATGAAACTTTTTCATATAAGCATCACAATCCCAAACTTTAAGAAACGACAACTTTGGTTTGCCAAACCACAGTTCAGATTGTGTCATCTCAACGGACTTAGATGGTGCCCTTTTAAACGTGAATGCAGCTGTCTTTAATGCATAACCCCAAAACAATAGTGGTAGATCGATAAGAGACATCATAGATCGCACCATATCTAATAAAGTACGGTTATGATGTTCGGACACACCATTATGCTGTGGTGTTCCAGGTGGCGTGAGTAATGAAACTATTTCACATTGTTTTAACTGAAGGCCAAACTCGTAACTCAAATATTTTACCTCTGCGATCATATCGTAGAAACTTTTATTTTCTTGTTACGATGATTCTCCACTTCACTCTGAAATTCTTTGAACTTTTCAAATGTTTCAGACTTGTGTTTCATCAAGTAGATATACTCATATCTGCTCAAATCATCTGTGAAGATCAGAAAATAATGATACCTGCCACGAGCCTCAATATTCATCGAACCACATACATCAGTATGTATGATTTCCGATAAATCTGTTGCTCGCTCCATTGTACCGAAGAACGGAGTCTTAGTCATCTTGCCCATGAGGCATGGTTCGCAAGCATCAACTGATTCATAATCAAGTGATTTCAAAAGCCCATCAGCACGGAGTTTCTTCATGCGCTTTACACCAATATGACCTAAACGGCAGTGCCACAAATAAGTTTGCACTATCATTATTAACTTTGCATCTTTTGGTTTCAATATTATGTGTATCACTACGATCGAGATCCAACGAACTATTTTCATTGGGTGTGTAACCATATAAGGTTTTATTCATGTAAACAGAACAACAATTTATTCTCTTACTTAAATGAATAACCGTATTGCAATAAACATGATCAAATCATATTCGTGCTCAACGCAAACACCAAATAACACTTATTTAGGTTCAACACTAATCCCGAAAGTATAGGGAGTGTGCGATGATGATCATATCAATCTTGGAACTACTTTCAACACACATCGTCACTTCACCCTTAACTAGTTTCTGTTCATTCTGCAACTCCCTTTCGAGTTACTACTCTTAGCAACTGAACCAGTATCAAATACTGAGGGGTTGCTATAAACACTAGTAAAGTACACATCAATAACATGTATATCAAATATACTTATGTTCACTTTGCCATCCTTCTTATCTGCCAATCACTTGGGGTAGTTCCGCTTCCAGTGACCAGTCCCTTTGCAGTAGAAACACTTAGTCTCAGGCTTAGGACCAGACTTGGGCTTCTTCACTTGAGCAGCAACTTGCTTGATGTTCTTCTTGAAGTTCCCCTTCTTCCCTCTGCCCTTTTCTTGAAACTAGTGGTCTTGTCTACCATCAACACTTGATGTTTTTCTCGATTTCTACCTTCATTAATTTCCGCATTACGAAGAGCTTGGGAATCGTTTCCGTTATCCCTTGCATATCATAGTTCATCACGAAGTTCTACTAACTTGGTGATGGTGACTAGAGAATTCTGTCAATCACTATCTTATCTGGAAGATTAACTCACACTTGATTCAAGCGATTGTAGTACTCAGACAATCTGAGCACATGCTCACTAGTTGAGCGATTCTCCTCCATCTTTTAGCTATAGAACTTGTTGGAGACTTCATATCTCTCAACTCGGGTATTTGCTTGAAATATTAACTTCAACTCCTGGAACATCTCATATGCTCCATGACGTTCAAAACGTCTTTGAAGTCCCGATTCTAAGCCATTAAGCATGGTGCACTAAACTATCAAGTAGTCATCATATTGAGCTAGCCAAACGTTCATAACGTCTGCATCTGCTCCTGCAATAGGTCCGTCACCTAGCGGTGCATCAAGGACATAATTCTTCTGTGCAGCAATGAGGATAAACCTCAGATCACGGATCCAATCCGCATCATTGCTACTAACATCTTTCAACACAATTTTCTCTAGGAACATATCAAAATAAACACAGGGAAGCAACAACGCGAGCTATTGATCTACAACATAATTTGCAAAATACTACCAGGACTAAGTTCATGGTAAATTTAAGTTCAATTAATCATATTACTTAAGAACTCCCACTTAGATAGACATCCCTCTAATCCTCTAAGTGATTACGTGATCCAAATCAACTAAACCATGTCCGATGATCACATGAGATGGAGTAGTTTCATTGGTGAACATCGCTATGTTGATCATATCTGCTATATGATTCACGCTCGACCTTTCGGTCTCCGTGTTCCGAGGCCATATCTGTATATGTTTGGCTCGTCAAGTATAACCTGAGTATTCTGCGTGTGCAACTGTTTTGCACCCGTTGTATTTGAACGTAGAGCCTATCACACCCGATCATCACGTGGTGTCTCAGCACGAAGAACTTTCGCAATGGTGCATACTCAGGGAGAACACTTCTTGATAATTAGTGAGAGATCATCTTATAATGCTACCGTCAATCAAAGCAAGATAAGATGCATAAAAGATAAACATCACATGCAATCAATATAAGTGATATGATATGGCCACCATCATCTTGTGCTTGTGATCTCCATCTTCGAAGCACCGTCATGATCACCATCGTCACCGGCGCGACACCTTGATCTCCATCGTAGCATCATTGTCGTCTCGCCAATCTTATGCTTCCACGACTATCGCTACCGCTTAGTGATAAAGTAAAGCATTACAGCGTGATTGCATTGCATACAATAAAGCGACAACCATATGGCTCCTGCCAGTTGCCGATAACTCGGTTACAAAACATGATCATCTCATACAATAAAATTTAGCATCATGTCTTGACCATATCACATCACAACATGCCCTGCAAAAACAAGTTAGACGTCCTCTACTTTGTTGTTGCAAGTTTTACGTGGCTGCTACGGGCTTAAGCAAGAACCAATCTTACCTATGCATCAAAACCACAACGATAGTTTGTCAAGTTGGTGCTGTTTTAACCTTCGCAAGGACCGGGCGTAGCCACACTCGGCTCAACTAAAGTTGAAGAAACGGTCACCCGCAAGCCACCTATGTGCAAAGCACGTCGGGAGAACCGGTCTCGCATAAGCGTACGCGTAATGTCGGTCCGGGCCGCTTCGTCCAACAATACCGCCGAACCAAAGTATGACATGCTGGTAAGCAGTATGACTTATATCGCCCACAACTCACTTGTGTTCTACTCGTGCATATAACATCAACACATAAAACCTAGGCTCGGATGCCACTGTTGGGGAACGTAGTAATTTCAAAAAAATTCCTACGCACACGCAAGATCATAGTGATGCATAGCAACGAGAGGGGAGAATGTGATCTACGTACCCTTGTAGATCAACAACGGAAGCGTTTGGTTGATGTAGTCGTACGTCTCCACGGCCCGACCGATCAAGCACCGAAACTACGGCACCTCCGAGTTCTAGCACACGTTCAGCTCGATGACGATCCCCGGGCTCCGATCCAGCAAAGCGTCGGGGAGGAGTTCCGTCAGCACGACGGTGTGGTGACGATCTTGATGTTCTACCGTCGCAGGGCTTCGCTTAAGCACCGCTACAATATGACCGAGGTGGAATATGGTGGAGGGGGGCACCGCACATGGCTAAGGAACGATCACGAAGATCAACTTGTGTGTCTAGGGGTGCCCCCTGCCCCCGTATATAAAGGAGCAAGGGGAGGAGGCCGGCCGGCCCCTATAGGCGTGCTAGGAGGAGTCCTCCTCCTAGTAGGAGTAGGACTCCTACTAGGAGGGGGAAAGAAGTGGGGAGGGAGAGGGAAAGGGGGGCGCCGCCCCCCTCTCCTAGTCCAACTCAGACCAGGGGGAGGAGGCGCGCGGCCCACCTCTGGCAGCCCCTCTCTCTCCACTAAGGCCCATATGGCCCATTACTTCTCCCGGGGGGTTCCGGTAACCCTCCGGCTCTCCGGTTTTTTCCGAAATCACCCGGAACACTTCCGGTGTCCGAATATAGCCGTCCAATATATCAATCTTTATGTCTCGACCATTTCGAGACTCCTCGTCATGTCCGTGATCACATCCGGGACTCCGAACTAACTTCGGTACATCAAAATTCATAAACTCATAATATAACTGTCATCGAAACCTTAAGCGTGCGGACCCTACGGGTTCGAGAACAATGTAGACATAACCGAGACACGTCTCCAGTCAATAACCAATAGCGGAACCTGGATGCTCATATTGGCTCCTACATATTCTACGAAGATCTTTATCGGTCAGACCGCATAACAACATACGTTGTTCCCTTTGTCATCGGTATGTTACTTGCCCGAGATTCGATCGTTGGTATCTTAATACCTAGTTCAATCTCGTTACCGGCAAGTCTGTTTACTCGTTCCGTAATACATCATCTCACAACTAACTCATTAGTTGCAATGCTTGCAAGGCTTATGTGATGTGCATTACCGAGAGGGCCCAGAGATACCTCTCCGACAATCGGAGTGACAAATCCTAATCTCGAAATACGCCAACCCAACATGTACCTTTGGAGACACCTGTAGAGCTCCTTTATAATCACCCAGTTACGTTGTGACGTTTGGTAGCACACAAAGTGTTCCTCCGGCAAACGGGAGTTGCATAATCTCATAGTCATAGGAACATGTATAAGTCATGAAGAAAGCAATAGCAACATACTAAATGATCGGGTGCTAAACTAATGGAATGGGTCATGTCAATCAGATCATTCACCTAATGATGTGATCTCGTTAATCAAATAACAACTCCTTGTTCATGGTTAGGAAACATAACCATCTTTGATTAACGAGCTAGTCAAGTAGAGGCATACTAGTGACACTCTGTTTGTCTATGTATTCACACATGTATTATGTTTCCGGTTAATACAATTCTAGCATGAATAATAAACATTTATCATAATATAAGGAAATAAACAATAACTTTATTATTGCCTCTAGGGCATATTTCCTTCATTTCTAATCTTCGAGCGCATTTTCTCCATCTTGATCTTGTGATCATCGGCAGCATCGACATCATACAACTCCAGTTTCATCTTCTCTTCTACAATTCTTTTCAATTTTTCTTTCAAATACTTGATTTATTTTTCACTAAATTTAACCTCTCGACAAAAGGGTCGGTTGGAATTTCTGGTTCACATACCTCCTAGATAAAAATATCTATGTCAACTTGATGGGCATAATTTATCATAAACACGAAATGCAACAAATAGTTATAAAAGAGAATATACCACATCCAAATCATAAACCGGACGAGGGCCGACAGGGACGGATATCAAAACCATGCCACTATGTATAACAAACAACATACGGGTAAGAAAATTATACAAGCAACTATATATCTAAATCACAAAAACATGATTTTTTTTTATATAAAACGATAAGAACAAGAGGGTCACCAAGGTGGTGCCGGCGATGGGACGGTGCGAGCGATCGACGGTGGTTAGGACGGGGACGGGAAGGCCCTAAGTAAACCACACCTACATATGCAAACTAAGAGTTAATTTGAGCTCAGATTGCATATAAATCAAATAAAATACCACATATAATTACTCCCAAACTAAAATCCACAAATCCCTATACTTATAGAGCATTGCAAGCGCTAATCTAGCAATGAGAGATGAAAGGACAAAATTGCTAACCTTTGTGATCACTTTGATGGATGGGGGGCCTTCAAATCTTGACAAATTTTGGGCAAAATGAAAGACGAGCTCGAGCTTTGGGAAAGAACAGAGATGAGAGGAAAGGGGAAAAATAGAGAGCTCGATCGCGGGCTGGACGAAGGGTTTATATAGGAACATCTTTAGTCTCGGTTCATGACACAAACCGGGACTAAAGGTGAGCTTCTAGTACCAGTTCGTGGTTCGTGCCACGAACTGGGACTAAAGGGACTGGTGGGGCCCCAGCCTGACACCAGCCCACCACCTCTTTAGTCCCGGTTCGTGGCATGAACTGGTACTAGAGATTCAACACGAACTGGGACTGCCCGCCCGCCTAGCCATTGGAACCGGCACTAATGGTCACATTAGTGCCAGTCTGTTTACAAACTGGGACTAATGTATCTCACGTAAAGTGGTTTTTCTACTAGTGTCACCGAGATGGCCTTGCTAACTCTCTGTTACTTGTTGCAATTATTGGTCTCGCCGAGGATTGCAATCGGTCTCACCGAGATGGCTTGCCAACTCTTTATTGCCCTTATTGCTTCATTTCGGTCCCACTGAGTTGATGCAATTGATGCCACCGAGACGAGGTTTTCCCTAAGCCCTAGCACATTGGTCCCACCGAGTTGTTCCAGTCGCTCCCACCGAGTTGTTCCAGTCGCTCCCACCAAGATTCTCAACGTTCATATTTTTGAACAGATCGGTGCCATCGAGTTTAACTAATCGGTGCCACCGAGATGATTCAAATGTGTATAACGGTTGGATTTTGTGTGGAGGTTATATATACCCCTCCACCCCCTTGTCCATTTATGAGAGAGCCATCAGAACGTGCCTACACTTCCACCATTCATTTTCTGAGAGAGAACCACCACTCATGTGTTGAGATCAAGAGATTCCATTCCTACCATTTGAACCTTGATTTCTAGCCTTCCCCAAGTTGCTTTCCACTCAAATCCCTCTTCCACCATAGTCAAATCTATGAGAGAGAGTTGAGTGTTGGGGAGACTATCATTCGAAGCACAAGAGCAAGGAGTTCATCATCAACACACCGTCTATTACCTTTTGGAAAGTGGTGTCCCCTAGATTGGTTTGGTGTCGCTTGGGAGCCTCCTCGTGATGTGGAGTTGAACCAAGAAGTTTGTAAGGGCAAGGAGATCACCTACTTCGTGAAGATCTACCCGAGTGAGGCAAGTCCTTTATGGACGATAGCTATGGTGGGATAGACAAGGTTGCTTCTTCGTGGACCCTTCGTGGATGGAGCCCTCCCTGGACTCGCGCAACCGTTACCCTTCTTGGGTTGAAATCTTCATCAACGTGAACATACGATAGCACCATGTATCGAAACCACGCCAAAAATCTCAGTGTCTCCGTTGTGTTTGCCTTATCCAAACCCTTCCATTTACCTTCATATGCAATGTTTCACATTCCACTGCTATACTCTTAGAATTGCATGTGTAGGTTGATTGCTTGACTTGTGCTAATTGTTAAAATCTGTCCACAACTAAAATTGGAAAAAGAAAAGATTTTATTTGATGAAGTAGTCTAATCACCCCCCCCCCTCTAGACATACTTCCGATTCTACAGAAACCCTAATCGATGAGATTTTTCCCGATGTTCATGAATTGGAGGTGAATTCAAGGAGGAACACGAAGAACACGAGGGGAAAACATGGAGAAAAGAGAGAGGAAAACACTCTATTGGATAAGATTCCGCCAAGTACTCCTCAAATCACAAGCAATACATGGGATGCATCAAGATCTAAGAACAACAAGGAAAATAAAGATACAAGGGTAGTTCACCCAAATCTCTAGGAACATGGCTCTTGAATTCCATGGAGGAATCTTCCCATTAGGGGCCTTGGCAACCAGAGATGGTTCTTCTCACTAGGAGGCCTTGAATCCACTTGTGGATCTTCTCCTAAGAGGAGTCGCACACGAGGAGATAGATGAGCTACGCTCTATGATATGAGGTATATTCTTAGCTATCCTACAAATGAGCTGGAGGAGGTCTACATATACTGCTAAGAGAAAAGGGGTAAGTTAGGTGGGGATACAAGGCCAAGTGGCCCGTCATGCACACAGGCAAGGCCGGATGATCCCGACATCTTCTGGATGATCCAGCTTCAGGTCAAGCCTTCGAGTGCCTTTGGTCGCCATAGTCGGATGATTCGGGAGGTAACCCGGACGTCCGGTTGATGCCCGGATGATCCGGCTGGTAGTCCGGATGTCCGGCTCCATGCCAGGCAACAACTCCGTCTTCTTTCTTCCAACGCCGTTCACACGCTTCCCTCGCAGATGGTGTAGGCGTGCACTTGTGCTTGCACTCCTCGTCATTGTCGATGAAGCTCCAGTAATATATATGCATGCACGCGAGAGGAGTGTCAAGTAATATACCATCTTCGGAGGGGTCAAGTAAACACGTGTAAAGAAGATGATTCACCTTTATGTATATGAAGTAGATGTCGCACGTGTCACTTGCCAAAGCGACTCTTGACATGGTGATGTCTGTAGGATGCTCCGCATCACACAGTCTGAGTACCAAACAGAGTCTTAGCTCATGTCTCAGCACATACACCGTGGCCAAATAACATCAGTTGCTATGTACAGTATGTCTCAGAGGGGAACAACCATTCTAGAGTGAGAATGCTACCAAATACACTCTTAAACACTGTAGAGGAGCTCTTGTCTTTTCGGTGTCGAAAACAAAAATTGAAGGAAAATGTATGTGTTTTCCTATCGGAAAAGATAAGAAATACGCGTAGGTTCGCCTCTGTGTTACGTATGGGTGTACAAGTACGTATATTGATGCTACGTATCTGTATCTCTCTACCGCTACAATCGTTCTCCCTCAATCTCCAAAAGCAAAGCCCTAGTCTTCTCGCGAGAAGCAAACCTAGCTCAGAGCTCCTCGATCCAATGAGGGAAATATCGAGTCTTACATATTTTGGGTATTTGTGAAGCATTTTGAGATGCAATTCATGTGTTCGGCGGAGTGCTAGTCGAATCGAAGTCCAGTGTTCTCGTCTAGGTCTTATATTTAGTCTCCCTTGGCTAAGGTTCAAGGATTATGACTATTTTGTTAGTTAGCTATTCATTAATATTGTGAGTCCGTGCTTAAAGTTTTTTCAAGATTAATAAAGAGCTATGTTTTCTAAGACCGTCAAGGTTTACAAGTTCAATAATGAGTGTATGTTTCATAAGATCATCGCTTGTATGGTTCAACTTATTTTCTGTAATCTCCGAAATATGAAGGTCACTGACATGCATGAACGATTTTGCACCAATATTAGTAATATTGGTTTGGGTCAAAATAGGCGTGAGCATTTCCCTATATTCTGTTGTAAGGCTTTAGATTTTTCCTTCTTTTTTTTACTGTCGCATTTTGTGTTCACAACATAATAACCCTTGCTAACAGTCATGCTAAGGCCTCCTGCCAATGCCCCACATGCGATATGGGTGTCGAGGATGTCAAAGATCTGCTATTCTTATGTCCAAAGGTGAGAGAAGTATGGACTGAACTGAGAATATCAACATTATTGAAAAAGCTTGTGAGACTGCTAGAGCGGGGGAATATCTGCTTGCGTTCCGGCTTCTCCTTCCGGCTAATGAACATATGATACTAGGACTGGGAGACTTCCCAGAAGCTATTGCCATCACAAGTTGGTATTCGTGGTGGGAGCATAGGAAAGAAGTGCATGATGAAATGATGTGTATCGGGTTTAACCGAATTGAGGTTAACTCTGATAATATAGAGATAAATGAAACCATGGGGAATGGTGGACAATCTTTATGTGTGGCTGCTGCAGAGTTCAACGACTGCTATCATTTGGCATGGGAATTCCCACATGTTCTGTTTGAGCATAGTCCGAGAGAAGAAGCAAATGTTGTTGCTCATGAGCATGCAGGTATGGCTACAAGTGTTGAATCTGTTGGTCTGATGCTTGATCCTCCAAATCAGTTTGTAACCTCTCTTGTAATAAACAATGTAACAATGTAACCTCCACACTAGCTTATAACCAATTCACTCAACTACAGCAGCTGGTTCAGCTCCACTACAATGAGCAGATGAAAGATTATTGATCTTCTAAGGGCCAAAAAAGCAAATATTCTTCTATCACCATGTATCACCATCTTTGCCCTCAGCAACAAGAACAGCAGAGTTATAAATGGCTGTGGAAGAGCTCCTGTAGGCTAAGGCACAAATTTTTCTTCTGGCTGGCGCTGCTGCATGATCGAGTTAATACTAGAAACTTACTCAAAAGAAAATCTTTCGCTCTGGAAAGTTTCGATTGTGTGTTTTGCCATGAAGATACTGAAGAAACTTTTTTTTGGGAAAGCGCAAAAGCTTTGCGTTTCATTGTATTGAAAAGAGAGAGTGTTTTATGTTACAGCCCTCCTAGGAGGCGAATTACAGTCTGGGGACATGAGCTAATGCACATCCCAGGTCGGGGGCAAGACTACTCTAAGTCCAGCAGCGCCTGCCACAGCCCAAAGTTTGGCCTCCTCCTTGATGCTGTGAACTAGCGTTCGGATGGAAGGGCGCGCATCGTTGAAGATGCAATCGTTGCGGTGCTTCCAGATCATCCAGGATGTAAGAAGTGTCACGGATGCCAGCCCTTTGCGCATCGCCTTGGGCGTGACCTGCCGGGCATCATGCCACCAATCACAGAGGGTAGACTCATTGTCCGGGTGCCTGCATGTCATGCGCATCCAGGAGAGGATCTCGAACCAGACATGCCTCGAGAAGGGACACCCAAGGAGGAGATGGTGCAATGTTTCAGGCTCCTGGCTGCAAAGGGGGCAACTGTTGTGGTGCTGCAGTCCATGCCGGGCGAGGCGGTCCACCGTCCAGCATCGATGCAAGCTGACAAGCCAGAGGAAGAATTTCACTCTGGGGGATGCCCAACTCTTCCATGTGAGCTTCCAGTTGCCGCAGGTCGTCAAACCGTGGAAGGAAGCGATGTAGGCAGATTTGGCGGTGTAGATGCCCGACGCGGTCCACTTCCACACGAGCTGGTCTGGTGTGTCTGAGAGCGTTGTGCTCTCAATCAGGCGCCAGAGTAAGATGTACTGGCTGATTTCGTGAATGCCCACAACTCCATGGATGTCCCGCGCCCAGAGGTGTCCCGGCAAGCCGTCGGCTACCGTCGTAGCTTCCCTTCTCCTTTTGGGAATGCATGAGTGCAGAAGCGGCGCGATTTCGCGAACGGAGCGTCCTCCAATCCATCTGTCCTCCCAGAACTTCATGGTCTGACCGTTGCCAAGGACGGTGTAGGTGCTGGCAAAGAAAAAGGCACGCTCCTCAACGGAGAACTGTAGGTCCAAGCCACTCCAAGTGCGGCGATCGTCGGTGCGGCTGAACCAGAGCCATCGGACACGAAGCGATAGGCCCGTGCGCTCCAGGTCGTGGACTACCAGCCCACCCAAGGACAATGGGCAGGCGACACG
Source organism: Triticum urartu (assembly GCF_003073215.2). Taxonomy (NCBI): domain Eukaryota; kingdom Viridiplantae; phylum Streptophyta; class Magnoliopsida; order Poales; family Poaceae; genus Triticum; species Triticum urartu. The sequence goes on from NC_053023.1 coordinate 263,161,421, forward strand.
GCGCCAATTGATATGGCAGTGTCCTCCGTTGGCTTCGGGGCGGCCAGCCCAAAGGAAGCCGCGTTGGATTTTTTCAAGCAGCTTGGGAGTCTTCTTTGGAGGGGCAAGCACAAGCAACTGGTGGAGCGGAATCGCGCCTAGGACCGATTTTACTAGGGCGAGGCGGCCGGCTCGGTTCATCAGCCATGCCTTCCAAGAGGGGAGGCTCCTGGCCACCCTGTCGACGAGGGGCAGCGGCTGGGCGGCAGTAGGTCGTCGGATGGTAAGGGGGATGCCCAGGTAGGTGAGGGGGAACTCGACGATTGGGCAACCCAGGAGCTGGACGGCGGGAGCAGCCTCGTCGGCCTCGCAGCGAATGAGCGTGGCTGCGCTCTTGGCGTAGTTTACGTGCAGTCCAGAGGCCATACTGAAGAAACTGCAAGACACCTCTTTTAGGATTGTGGATTTGTACAAGATTGCTGGCTCAGTATCATCCCTCAAAAGAGACTTGGCATCTCATGTGTTGATGAGATTTTGTTGCTAAGGGGATTGCCTCCAAAACACATTGCCATGGAGATAATTTCCAAGGTTGTTGGGCCATCTGGGGGCAAACGAATGGTAAAATCTTCAGAAGAGAAGCCCCTAGCATCAACTGTTGGAAGTTCAAGCTAAAAGAAGATCTAAAACAGCTAGCGCACAGGATTAAAGCAAAGTATCTAACTAGTCTGCAAAGTTGGATCAGTGATCATCTGGAATGAACACTGTCAGTAACTCCTTCCAATAGGTCAACCATGTTAGAGAAAACAGGAATTGGATAGCTCTTCTCCGCCTGTACTTTCTTTTCTTTTCTTCTCTTTTATAGTTTACTTGTACATATTTATCTTTACTATTTATTAATATATAGAAAATACCGTAGAACAATTGTTCTACCGTTTGAGCTTCAAAAAAAAAATGTTACCGTGGAATAAAGAGGAGAGGTTTTCTTTATGTAAAAAAGAAAGGCATGTATAATCCACAACCAAATGCTTGGGCAGGAAACAGTTAGAGATTATATACACTAGTTCCGACCACTTGCATACTAGTAGTAAGTATATATAACCCTGATGTGCACAATCGATTCACAACATTTCCTGCACTTCACATATTATGTACATGAGCTACCAAGTACCGTGTCATCTAGTTTATCCGATCATCTATTATTGATATTTTTCATTATTTTACCCTGATGTGCCGGCTGCACGAATGTTTAACTTACCTTAGCCGATCACAGCTCAGTAACCTGAAAATTCTGAGCCTGCTAGTTTATCCATTGGCTTCCTCTGCGACTTCAACTCGTCAGAACGGGTCACAGCGATTTATACTTCTCAATAAGATTGGACGCATGGAGACGAGACGTGGGTGTTATGGTGCACCCCAGGCTCCGGAGGTAGGATATCTGCACAGAGGATGTCGCTCCTTAAGATCAACATGGTACACCAACTAGACAATAGCCAAAGGCAGGTAGTGTATGTATCTGACTGACCTGCTTAGGTGTAGGCTCCGAGGAACCCATGGAGTTCTCTATCCTCTGCTTCTGGAAATGTTCCTGAAAGAGAACCATCAAAGTAAGGATCTTCTCAATGTGAAAGTTAACATAACAAGCCTTGCTTGTATAAAAAGAAAATCCAACTTGTTTGCAACAGAAAATGATTTAGGACTTGCCTGTCTCTCTCTCATCAAATGGCTTCGCTTGTCAATTGGAATTTGTTCCCACTTGATAACCTGAGTCGCAGCATTTAGTTAAGAATTTACCAAAGAAAACAAAGAGCTTGCTGCTAATAAACCAAACAGTGACTTAACTCACATATTCTGCGTAACCAAGCGCTTCATCGTCGCTTAACAATGACTTCAGCTTGCACAAGACATCCTGGAGAGGAACTTGCAGGTCAACTTCTCAGGGTAAAAGCTCTCGTTAAAAAGAGCATGTAAAAAGCAAATATCATTGATTAGTTATGTAGCACAACTATAGGTGATGATCCAACCAACATGAAAATAATGACCGGGATGATGGAGCTGTGAGATGGAAGGAGAGAAGGGTGAAGTCACCTTGCGCTTATATCCTTTACCACGCAGGCGTTCATCAATCACAAATTTGATCTGAAAGGATAAAGATAGTGCCAATGATAAGGTTCAGAATGAGCATGTCGCCATTCTCAAATACTCCCTCCATTCCAGAATATAAGGTGCATTGGTTTCCGTACAAGTCAACCATTTGAATGTTTGACCAAGATTATAGAATAAAATAACAACATCTGCAATACCTAATACATAAAATATGAAACTACTTTTTATGATGGATCAAATGATATAAATTTCATATTGTGAATGTTGATATATTTTTCTATAAACTCGGTCAAACTTGCACTCGTTTGGCTTTTGGAAAAACAAATACACCTTATAAAGGAACGGAGGGAGTAGCAAAACTGTCATATGAAAAGATATAACATCAATTCGGCCTGCTGACAACACTAACTTCATTCAGTTCCCCCAGAACACCAGCGTATTAATTGTGTGCGTTATATTTTCCTTCTAAAAAAATAAACAAAATGATACATGCAGATGCCGTCACTGCTTCTAGGAAATATAACTTTCCCGACAATTGGCATGTGATGTGACACCTTTCTTATGTATTTAAGAACTCAGTACCTTATCAAGCAGTCTCTTTGGAATTTGAAATGCCTGCCTCTTCGCCCAATGATGAAATATATGTGAGACTACTGCTCTATCATCAATTTCGAACCTGTACAAAGAATGAATTCAAAGAAGGAAACAAAGTTAAGCAAATATGCAGTAGCATAGCAAAGTATGTTGCAGATATATTAGTATGTTTCTGAGCAGCCCGGTGCATGTAGCTCCCGCTTGCGCAGGGTCCGAGGAAGGGTCCGACCACTTTGGGTCTATTGTATGCAGCCTTTCCCTACATTTCGGTAAGAGGCTGAAATGCAGTAGCATAGCAAAGTATGTTGCAGATATATTAGTATGTTTCTGAGCAGCCCTGTGCATGTAGCTCCCGCTTGCGCAGGGTCCGAGGAAGGGTCCGACCACTTTGGGTCTATTGTACGCAGCCTTACCGAAGGCTGCGTACAATAGACCCAAAGTGGTCGGACCCTTCCTCGGACCCTGCGCAAGTAAGGCTGCGTACAATAGACCCAAAGTGGTCGGACCCTTCCTCGGACCCTGCGCAAGCGGGAGCTACATGCACAGGGCTGCTCAGAAACATACTAATATATCTGCAACATACTTTGCTATGCTACTGCATATTTGCTTAGCTATGCTACTGCATATCTGCAAGATATATTAGTATGTTTGCTAATAGAAAATACTACAGAAACTGTGCAGAAAAAATAATATAGCATTCACTATTATTATTAGAAACAAAAAAGAAAATAAACTAAACAGGAAACGGAGGATCGAAATACAATGTTTTACCTCTTCAAGAAATCATTAGCAAGGCATGACTGCATCAGTTCAGGGTAAGGTGAAGTTTCGTTCTGAACAATAGGCTTTTCAGTTGATGTCTCTCCTTCAGCGTGATCAAATGAAATGTCTCCAGAAGGCTGCTCGTGATATTTTGTTGCAGGCCCCTCACCCTACAAGTTATCAAAACAAGAGAAACAATAATGCTAAAATTCCACTCACATAATGAATGGGGTATACAATATGACTGCCGATGAAATAACTGAGCAGGACTAATAATAATGATTTTATGTGGCTCTAGCAGATTATATGATTGAACACAGATCAATAGGGGATGGAGCTAATATTTTAGCTTCAGGCAGAGATAAAAATAGGTCAAAAATGGTCTGACACTACTGCTCACCTGTATGTCGAAAAGGTGACCTGGAATCTCTCGAAGGAAACGTGAAGGTAGTAGCAGCTAGAAACCAATAGTTTGTCAGAAAAAGCTAGATGGAGTATGAAGATAAGGATAAAAGATAAACATCAGGTACCTGGCGATGAGAGTCAACTGTGACATGCAAGATGTACAATTTCTTCCGAGCTCGTGTCATTGCAACATAGAATAGCCTCCTCTCCTCCTGTAATTATAGCCAAGTTGATGGACACAAAGGAACATTTGAGGAACAAATAATAGGTATTGAACAAACCTCCAATGTGCATCCAGCTTCTTTCACAGTGCCATTGTACTCGTGCAGTAAGGGGATCTCTGAATCATTTGCCTGAACAAATGCAAGGATTAGCACGAAAATGTCGACTTGAAAAACTTAATAGAATTACTGATTAGCATATATTAAACAGAAACAAGAAAAAGACTATCGAAGTGCAGTATTAAGATTCATCAGTGGTCTACAGAAAAGAGAAACATGTAAGGAGGGAAGTTTCATGACAAAATAAAACTTTCTGTGTTATGCCGAAGCTGATATCTTAGGGCGTTGCCAATATCCTTCCGACAAAATTGCTCTTGTTCGCCATAAAACCAGCAAAAGTTTCAACAATTAATGATTGATGACATTGGCATATCTCATGACAATACAGTAACGACAAGCACTCAATTATTGGATAGGATTTGGCATGAGTTGAAAGCACTCAACTTAGCAGAAAGGTTGGAAATTATGATCAAGAAATCAAATGTTGGGTTACAGCCTAAACTTCCTACAAAAATACTAACATCATTTCAGTTAGCACTTGCATGATATTTACCATATACACGTGAGTATGTGACTAACATGCCATGAAAGATGTATTTGTGGTTTTATGTAACCGCTTTCTAAAGATTGCAGAAAATACCTGCACGATGAACACAACATCCCACTCTAAACCTTTTGACTGCAAACGAAAGGGGAAATCATCACATTAATTGTATCACACAACTACCAAATGCCACAATAGACGACATTATTTGTGATTTGGATAGAAAAGACAGAACCTGATGAATAGTTGTTAATGTGATGGAGTTCTTATTTTCCTCCTTTCGGGATCGAAAATTTTCTGTTTCCCTCAAAGAAATGTAATCAATGAAGGCTTTAAGTGTAGCAGTGCAGCCTTTCTCCTCAGTCTGGTTTGCATCCCCTGAACTAGAAAAGTGTGTTGACAAGAAGTCAGACACATCATCCATTAAAAACTGAAGTACCTGCAAATTGATACAATGTCAATGTCACCTTTGTATATGAGGAATGAGAGTTCAGACAAATCACTAGCAATAATATAATATGTCTATCGAACAATCAAAATACTAAATAAGGAATTAAGTACAGGTACAAAGAGATAAAACGGGCCAACCTACGCTGATGGACCTATATGCATATCTACACTTGGTATAGCGCAGCTGGGTATGGGACTCTGGGTGCAGCGTTTAGGCAATGGGTTACCTACACCCTTATAAAACTACAAAAGTGTATTTGCAATTGAACAAAACACATATACTCCCTCCTTTCAGTTTATAAGGCATATCTAGTTTGTCTTAAGTCAAACCTTTATGTTTGACCAAGTTAATAAAAAATAGTGTCAACACTCAACATATATAATACCAAATAATACACGACGGAAACACATTTCATGATGAATCTACTACTATTGATTCAGTATTGTAAATGTTGCTATTTTTCTATAAACTTGATCAAACTTAGAAGGGTTTGACTTAAGACAAACTAGATATGCCTTATAAACTGAAAAGGAGGGAGTACATGTTTAGTGCCAAGTGCACTTCCAAATGTTTGTGCAGGAAGACAAGGATCAAGGGAGAAAATAGCAGCTTTATTTGCACAATTTTTCTTTTGCACAGATTTGCTATTAAACATAGACCGTAGTTCTCTAACATGTCTTTCTGTGAATTTACTCAAAAGAAACTGAAACACTTTACCCCACTATTATTATATGAGTTCAGGCTCACTTTTTAGTTTTTTATGTGTTTGGGCTTACAAGATAGAGTACATGAAAAGAAAACACTATAAGAGCTGTCCTGTTTCTAAAAGGCCAAAACTTGCTCCAACAGCAGTTCTAACACCGTGTCACTGCCTAAATGAGGGTTAGCTTTAGGAGGAGACCACAGACAGGGAGGATCACCACCTCTATGGGCCCTAGCGGACTGCATTTCCACTTACCTAATAATCAAACAGTGCGAAGATGGCTCCGCTTGCTCCGTTCCGCCCCCTCCAGCTCCGCTCCCTTCCCGCCACTAGCCTAGCTTGAGCCCGCCCCCCACCAGCCTTGCCGGGCCCACCTCCCGAGCCCCTCCCCACCCCTCATGGCCGCCTCCGAGACCCGCTCCCACTTCGGCAACCGCGTCTCCTCAGGTGATGGACGCTGGTTCGACTTGGAGGGGGAGTCTTCCGCGCGCTCCTACAGTGAGGTGGCCCGCACGCCGCCGGCGCCCCGGACCGCCCCCCCCCCCCCCCCCCCCCCCCCCCCCGCGCCGCCTGGCCCTGCTGTCGTGCCCGCGCGCGCTCGGCTACCTGCCTCGGCCCGCCTTGGCCCACGCTCTGAGGTGCACCGCATCTCGGGCGGTGCCGTGGTCGACGCCAACGGGTACCAGCAGCCATGCCGCAGGAACCGCCTCCGCCCCCGGGCGCCTAGCCCCGCTATGCCGCGGCAGTGCAGCCCGTCGCCGGAGGAGGTGGCTGGACTCTGCTTCCGCTGTCTTGACCACCGTCACCGGGTTCGCGACTGCACCAACGGCATCTGTTGCAGGCGCTGCCTCATCACCGGCCACGAATCCCGCGGCTGCGCTGATTTCCATCGGTGAGCCGGCCGCCACCAGCCCCCCCCCCCCCCCCCCCCCCCCCCCCCCCGCCACCACCTCCGCCCCCAACTCCGGTGGCGCAAGTGACCGCTGCTGAGCCAGCGCGGGTCATTCTTGAACGCTCCGTCGAGATGGAGGAGGCCGAGGCGGTGCTCTCACGCGTGATGGTTGCCACCATCACTGGCAACATGCCTCGGGTGACGGCCCGCAACGTCTCTGAGCTGCTCTGCGGCACCTTCGAGTTTGGGGAAGGCGACTTCACCGTCCACACGCACCGTCCTGAGGACTTCCTCATCATTTTCGGCTCCAGAACGTCCATGGATCGCATGCGTGGTGACCACTTCATCAGCTGCCCACGTTTTGCCCTGTCGCTCCGCCCGTGATGCAAGCTAGCTCATGCCGGCTGCGGTGGGTTTGAATACCGTGTTGAGCTGGAGCTCCGCGGCATCCCAATCGCTGGGGACAACGCCCAACCGCGCCTCCCTACTTGCAACTGCTGGCAGGTTTGCCTCCCCGCCAGTAAACCCTTCGCCACTCCACGTCCCGTACCACTGACAGAGCATGGACATTGGGCGACATCCTTGCTGCTGCAACGAAGCAAATCGGAGCCACGCTGCCTGCACCCGGGAAAAGGCCACGACGACCTCTGAACTTCAACCCTCGCCGAGGACGCTCAGCCACCGCAGCCTGTTCGCCCACGACGGTGCCACTGACTTTTGAACGGCGGGCACATGTCCAAATCATGCCTACCCTGGGGATCGTGGGCACCAACCAGCGGATTACTGCATCGGAGATGAGGACATACGATGGCATCTTTGCCGCGCCCATCCCGCTTGCCATTCTCTCGGCCATCGCTGCACTTGTTGACCGCGAGTTCCCCGTCGATGTGACCGCGGTCGTCTCCGCGCGCACTGTCGCTGCTCGCGAGACTTAGCCTTGTCATTTTGCAATCTTTCTACCGTCGATCATGTTGCTTATGGATCACGGCCTTAAGATTGTTATTTGGAATGTACGCGGCCTGAACTCCCGCGCTCGGAGATTCGCTGTTCGTTCCCTGCTGGCATCCACTTATGCGGCCATTGTTTGTCTCCAGGAGACAAAAATGGCCCTGATTTGCTCCTCGGTGATCCTGGACACGCTAGGTTCAGAGTTTGACAACTACGTCTACCTACCAGCGATCGGCATGCGAGGCGGCATCCTCCTCGCTTGGAAGAGCAGAGTCGTGAATATCACGGACCTGGAGTTCTCCGCGAACGCGATCACCGCCAATGTTTCCACGACCTCTGCTACCTCATGGTGGATGACGGTGGTTTATGGACCGCAAGAAGACACAGAAAAAATCGCCTTCCTCCAAGAGCTGCGTGACATCCGGGACGTTTGCCAGGGACCTTGGATGATTTGCGGAGATTTTAATCTAATCTACCGCGACAAAGACAAGAACAATGGCAACCTGCATAGACGCATGATGGGCAGATTTAGGCGGCTGATCAGCGATCTCACGTTGAAGGAGGTCTATCTCAATGGTCGCCGGTATACCTGGTCGAACGAGCAGTCCCCCACCCTCGTGCACCTTTACAGGGTGCTCTGCACTTCTGACTGGGAGGAAGCCCATGCTGCCTGCAGCCTCCGATGCCTCGCATCGGTCATCTCAGACCACAGCCCATTGTTCCTGGACTGCGCCCCGGTCCCGATTGCACATCAACGGTACATGCGGCTGCGCATGGACGGCTTCCATGCCACGGTGGACATGACTTGGAGATCTGTGCACTACACCGACCCCTTCCGTCGGCTGATGCTACGTTTTCAAGCTACGGCACGACAACTGACTAGTTGGAGCTCCCGATCTGTCAGGCACATTAAGTAGAAGATGGCAATCTCGCGCAAACTGATATCGCGTTTCGACAAAGCTCAGGAAGACCGACAGTTGACACCGCATGAAGACTGGCTCCGCAAACAGCTCAAGATCGCCTATCTTGGCTTCGCCTCTATGGAATGCACATTTGCTCGGCAGCGTGCGCGGATTGCCAGCCTGAATGTCGGCGACGCCAGTACGGCTTTCTACCATCGGCAATGCTCTTATCGACGACAGAAGAACGGAATCTTTGGCCTGACCGTGAATGGCCAAATGATCACCGATCATGAGCGCATGGCGGAAGCAGCTTTTGCCCATTATGATGCACTGCTGTCGACCGCGAGTGCACGCTGGACTTGTCGGAGCTGATCACGCCCACTGACCTGATAGACCTTGATGCTCCATTCAGCGCCGATGAGATCTGGGAAGCGATCAAACGGCTACCTGCGCGCAAGGCGCCCGGGCGGGACGGCTTCAGCGCAGAATTCTTGCGAGCCTGCTGGAGCATAGTACGCCAAGACTTTGTTGATGCCTTCCAGCAGCTATACGAGATAAGGGGTCGTGGCTTTTGCAATCTTAACCAGGCACTGATCACCATGCTGCCGAAGCGCGTGGACGCAAGCACAATGAACGACTACCGGCCAATAAGCCTTATTCATTTGGTGGCAAAGATCTTCGCCAAAGTACCATCTCTGCGGCTCGCGCCCAAGCTGGATGGCCTTGTTTGCCGGAGCCAAAATGCGTTCATCGCCGCAGATGCCTTCACGACAACCTCATTCTGGTCAAGCAATCGGCCCGGCTTCTTCACCAGCTAGGTGACCCACGAGTGTTGCTCAAGCTAGACCTCGCGCGTGCCTTTGACTCCCTCCTGGAGACCCTACGCCAATTCGGCTTCGGGAACAGGTTCATGGAGTGGATCTCCATCCTCCTATCTTCGGCGAGCACACGCGTACTGATGAACGGAGAGCCGGGCCCACCTATTTGGCACCGCAAGGGACTCCGGCAAGGTGATCCTATGTCGCCGCAGCTTTTTGTGCTCGCCGTCGACACCTTGGCCAGGCTCATCAAACGCGTCGTTGACATGGGCGTCATGGCACAACTGCACCCGACGCACTCGATCCCCATGGTATCTTTGTATGCGGACGACGCCGTGCTTTTCTGCCACTGCTCGCCCGGCGACATCATCGCCGTGCGCGAAGTGCTGGCGCTCTTTGGCCGCACCTCCGGCCTGATGGTTAGCTACGCCAAGAGCTCGGCCTCGCTGTTGCACTGCAACACGGACGAGGCAACGACAGCTCTGGCACACTTGGGATGCCCCATCGTCGACCTGCCGATCACATGCCTTGGGATCCCCCTCACAATAGGCCGACGGACTGCCGCCCAGTTGCAACCTCTAGTCAATGGGATTGTCGGCCGACTCCCCACTTGGAAGGCCCACCTGATGAACAAAACTAGGCGGCTTGCACTGGTCAAGTCCGTACTGAGCGCCATCCCCGTGCATCAACTTCTCGCCTACGCGCCGCCGAGGAAGACACTTCGTCAAATTGAGAAGATCGAGCGCGGCTTCCTGTGGGCTGGTCGCGCCACCGCCAATGGTGGCCACTGCCACGTCAACTGGCGCCGCGTTTGCCGCCCCATATCACACGGTGGATTGGGAGTTCAGGATCTGGAGCGCGCTGGGCTCGCTCTACGACTAAGATGGCTATGGTTCTCGTGCACTGACCAGGAGCGCGCATGGAGTGGCCTGGACTTACAACTCACTGTCGAGGAGAAAGCGCTATTCTTTGCGTCCACCACGACGACCCTCGAAAACGGATCAACGGCACACTTCTAGGAAGACCGCTAGATCAATGGGCAGTCAATTTGTGAAATCGCACCAGCCCTCTACAACTGCATCCCCAAGCGCTGACGCAGAATTCGTACCGTCGCTGAAGGACTGCAGGGACATAGCTAGGCCAGAGACATACACGGGGTCCTGGGCATACATGAGATTGGGCAATACCTTCATGTCTGGCTGGCGATCGAGCACATCACGCTCTCGGACGCTCCTGGCCAGCTAGTTTGGAGATGGACGGCCTCGGATACTTACACTGCTAGCTCCTGCTACCTAGCCACCTTCCAGGGTTCCACAACTTCCTTCTCTTGGAAGCTCGTCTGGAAGAATTGGGCGCCACCGCGGGTGAAGTTCTTCCATTGGTTGGCAGACCAGGACAGATGTTGGACGGCTGATCGCTTGGCTAGGCGTGGCGTCCAGCACTAAACTCGATGCCCATTATGCGACCAAGCCCCCGAGACGATGCCACCTCCTCCTGGAATGCCCCTTCTCCAGGCAGACTTGGCACGAAATCCTCTCATGGCTACGGATGACCACCGCAGGACCAAGCCACGAAGATTCGCTCATGGACTGGTGGCTGCACGCCAGGCAAAACACGCCGACACCGATGCGCAAAGGCCTAGACTCCATTGCCCTCCTGACGTCGTGGATGATCTGGAAGCAACGCAATGAGTGCATCTTCGACGGCGCCCAGCCCATGGTTCACGTACTGGTCTCCAGGATCAAGGATGAAGCCCAGCAGTGGGCACGAGCTGGTGCCCGCGGCCTTCACATCGTTCTGCCGTCCACCTGGGATGTGCACTAGTTTCACTGAGCATCATTTGTACTTGACCTCCTAGGAGGATTGTATCCAAACTCTACCTTTTCAATGCAATGAATCGCAAAGGTCCTTTGCGTTCTCTCGAAAAATAATCAAACAGTGCCAGATTGCAAATTCTTTAGAAGTAACCAAAGTAACAGGTTTGGTAATAGTCGAGGCATTGTGACAAGGGGTCGTGGTACGGTGAATTAGCCCAGAAATTAAGAACAAAGTGAAAGGAATCCTAATGAATTTCCTGGAATATTGTAGTTACACAAAATAGTGATGAGAAACTCAGTGAGAGAGAGAGACTCTGTTAGATTGAGTATTCATAACTTTGAGTAAGATGCTATCTAGTTTACCGAAAAAGGCTTTCGCCCCGCTTTATAAATAAAGCAAACCGCCAAGAGCACACATACACGGACTAGTCCACAACACACACACCCAAGTCACACAACAGGAGTACAAAGGTTCTGCTGAGGGCACAGCTCAACAAGCCCAAAAAACACATAAAAAAGGCGGCCGCAGCCGGAGAACATGCCGGGCGTCTAATCTGGCTCCGGGGGGGCGGAGGGGGCGGCGGCGACAGACGGACGGCCATCGAGCGAAGGTCGGCGATGAAGGCGGAGATGGCGTCCCGATCCTGAGGGCGACTAAGCGGCCGCCAAAGCTGCAAGTAACCAGAGAGTTTGAAGAGAGCGTCAGTAGCCCGGCGAAGAGGGATGCGCTGAATCACAAGCTTATTGCGAATCGTCCAGAGAGTCCACGCGAGAGCCCCAATCTCAAGCCACCTAATTTGGCAAGAGGGCACGGGGGAGTTCTGGAGTTCGGCAAAGAGGTCGGGGAAGTTGGTGTGGCACCAATCACCTCCCACCACCTCTCGAAAGCAGCTCCACACGAATTGAGCGGTCACACAGGAGAAGAAGATGTGGTTCGAATCTTCGGGGGTACCACATAGCGGGCAGAGGCCGGAACCAAGGCCATTGCGCTTGCGAACCTCCACCCCAGATGGGATCCGTCCGTGGATCCATTGCCACATGAATATCCGGATTTTCAGTGGCAGGCGGATGGACCACACCGCCGAAAGGGGGGAGGGGCGGAGGAGGGGGCGATGGCCATATAGAGGGACTTGGTGGTGAATTGGCCTGAAGGCTCAAGACGCCACCGAACCTCATCCAGGCCAAAATCCACAACCGGCTCGTGGAGAGCAACGCAATCAAGCAGCTCTTGCCAAGCGGCGGCTTCCGGAGGCCATTGGGCCTCCGGAAAGCGAGGCGCCCTAAGTCAATAAGGGCCCTCTCTACAGAGATCGAGGGGGCGACGGGGATGGAGAAGAGGTCCGGGAAGCGAACCGCGAAGGGGGTGTCACCCGCCCAACAGTCAAACCAGAACAAGGTCGCCGCACCCGATCCAACCGAGATGGACGTCCCAATGCGTAGGACGAGGAGCAGTTGGATGACCGCCTGCCAGAACTGGGAACCGCCGGACCTTTGACAGAAGGCCAGGGGTTGCCCACACAGGTACTTGTTCCGGATGATGTCTAACCAGAGGCCGCCGTGTCCTTGCGAGATGCGCCAAAGCCAACGGGAAAGGAGGGCAATATTCATGCGCTTAGAGCACATAATACCAAGGCCTCCTTGATCCAGGGGCTTGCAGATGTCTGGCCAGCTAACCCTATGGTATTTCTGCTTATTGTTATCGCCAGCCCAATAGAAGCGAGATTGAACCTTGGCGATCTCATGGTGAAGGGTCTCGTGAAGGTTGTAGAAGCTCATGAGGAACAAGAGGAGGCTGGAGAGGGAGGAGTTGATGAGAATCGTCCGAGCCGCCTTCGACAGCCACCTACCCTGCCATGGCTCAATGCGCGTTTGCAGCTTGGCTACGGTCGGACGCAAGTCCGCAACGGTAAGCCGAGAGTCACTAATGGGCATTCCCAAGTAAGTCGTTGGGAAGGAACCAAGGCGGCAATTGAGGCGGTTGGCGATGTCGAGGGCCTTCGCCGGAGGGTAGCCCATTACCATCACATCACTCTTGTCAAAGTTGATCTTGAGGCCAGACATTTGTTGGAAGCAGAGGAGGAGGAACTTAAGGTTCGCGATGTCCGCGTCCGAGCCTTCGACCATGATGATGGTGTCGTCGGCGTACTGGAGCAGGGAGATCCTGGAGCCACCGGCCAAATGGGGAGTGATCCCATGAATATGGCCCGCAGCTTTAGCCTTGTCTAGGATGGCAGCGAGTGCGTCCACCACCATATTGAACAAGAATGGGGAGAACAGGTCGCCTTGTCTAACCCCACAAAGGGTGGGGAAGTAAGGGCCAATCTCCCCATTGATGTTCACGGCAGTGTGCCCGCAGGATACCATCTGCATCACTCTGGTGATCCATCGTTCGTCGAAGCCTTTCCGGAGCAGAACTTCCCGAAGGAAGGGCCAGCTAACAATGTCTTAAGCCTTATGGAAATCGATCTTCAGGAAGACCGCCCTGAGGTGTTTGGATCAGACCTCATGCAGGACTTCATGAAGCACTAGCACCCCATCCAGGATATACCGACCTTGAATGAAGGCGGATTGGTTGGGGTGGTAATGTGGTCAGCAAGAAGGGTCGCCTACCCTTTTGCCAGAATCCGGAAGATCACATTAATCACGGTGATTGGACGAAACTGGCGGATGTCGGACGCCCTAGTAACCTTGGGGATGAGAGAGATGATCCCGTAGTTAAGGCGCCCGAGGTCGATGGACCCAACGTAGAACTCGTCGAAGATAGCCATGATCTCAGGCTTGATCACATTCCATAAGGTCTGGAAAAATTTAACGGGAGGCCATCCAGACCCGGGGCCGAGGTAGGGTTCACGCCTCTAATGGCAGCCCAGACCTCACCCTCGGAGAAGGGGGCCATGAGGGCCGCGTTCTCCGCGTGGGAGACTAGCTGGCGGCCAGACCAACAGTCCCGAGCCAGAGATAAGCCGCTTCGAGGAGCAGCTGAGAACAGGGACCTATAGAAACCATCAACGTGGGCCCTAATGTCGCGGGGGGGCTGCAGGAGGATCGATCCATCCCAAAGAAGGGGGATGGTGTTGCGTCTATGGCGGCCATTCGCTATGGCCTGGAAGTAGGCCGTGTTCGCGTCACCCTTCAATACCCACTTCTGGGCACCACGCAAGCGCCAATAGGTCTCCTCATCGGTGTAGATGACAGAAAGTTGGTCTTCCAAGTCGTAACGGGAGAGCCACTCCTCGGGAGAGAGGCCAACCGCGTCAGCGCGCAGGTCCAGGGCCTGAATGGTGGTCAACAGGGCCTTCTTGCGCTCGCGGAGGTCGCGCCCCAGGTTGGCGCCCCACCCCTTCATGAACGGCCTGCCTCGCTTGGCACAGAATTGCCATGAGTCAATGGCAGAGGGGGGACGGGGCTGCGGTTGGGCGCGAGCTTCCACCCAACGGGCACCAACCGCCTCCACGAAGCCAGTTTGGGACAACCAGAAAGTCTCAAACCGGAATCGGGGGGGGGGGGGGGGGGGGGGGTCGAGGGGCGCTCGTCAGCGGAGAAGAGGAGGAGGGGTACGTGGTCGGAGCCAATGCGGGTGATGGCCCGGAGGGAGGCTAGGGAGCAGCGGAGGTCCCATTCCGGGGAAACTAGGACCCAGTCCAGGACGGACTGGGTCGGGGAAGCCTGACGATTGGTTCAGGTAAACCCGGCACCCACCCTATCTATTTCATGAAGACCAAGATCAGCAATGCAGTCATTGAACATTTGCATGCGAGCAAAGTTGACGTGTGAATCGCTCTTGTCTTCCGCGCACCGAAGGAGGTTAAAATCACCTCCAACCACCACCGGCAGCGTAGCAGCCGTAACCTTCCGGTGGAGCTCCTCGAGGAAGGAGGCAGATCTACTATGGTCTGCAGGGCCGTAGACGATAATAACCTCCCACTTGAAGTTAAGGGCCCGCTCGAAAAGTTCCATGCTAACAAAGAACTGGCCCCTGTCCATACTACCCACCTCGAAGGTGGCATCCTTAACGCCTAACAGGATGCCACCGGAATGGCCAGTGCTCCCACTAGAAGGGAGCCAATGCCAAGCAAAGAGGTGGGAGCTAAGCCGATCGAGTTCGGGGAGGGAGAATTCCGTGCGCATGGTTTCTTGTATGGCGACGATGTCAATGTGTTCCTCGCGCATGTACTCAATGAGTTGGCGATGTCGGCCATCATGGCCGAAACCGCGGATGTTCCAGAAGAGGGCGCACATTAAGCATCCATTGGGGGGCTGCTTGACCCCAGGACACGGGATGCGCTTTGGGCGCGGAGGGCGGCGGTCCGAGACCGAGTGCGGCCACAGAGGTCGGCAGCCGCCAACGGAAGGAGACCACCGGTCCTCCGAGGGGGCGCCGGAGTGGCATCTTCCACAGCAGGCGCAGGGACGGGAGGCGAGAGCAGAGCCACGCGGGCTTTAGCTAGTCTACCGTCAAGGATCTCGCGGGCCCTAATGGCCTCGATCTGAGCTAAGGGGGGAGCCACCTCCCCCCTGAAGATGATCGCGGAGTCTGTCGCGACCTTCACAAGATGACCAAGTGGAACCGACTCGAGAGCAGAGAACGAGCAAGTAGTAACAGAGGGGGGGACTGCAGGTGTACCTGGCTCCAGGTTCCGGGCCACAGCGCGGAGCTCTGCCCGCTCGTGGATGGGCAGAGCCGGGCTGCCATCCGAGCGCGCAGCATCGAGCCGGCGCTCCGGCGGGAGGCCGTCACCAGGAAGGAAGCAGACTGGCCGCGGCGGGAGTAGGCCGCGGATCGCGGAGGGGGAGGCTGGGCGGCCACGGGGGTGGTCACCCTGGTCTCCCCATCCGTGCCGGGGTCCGCCGCGGGAGGGAGCTGGAGAGGTCCAGCGCAGCCGAGGAGCAGTGGAGTCGGAGTCGAGCGAGCAGACAGCGAAGCAGGGACGAGGCGGCGGCCGCCGGGACCACCAGAATCGATGGGGACGATGGGGGGGTCGCCGCCGGGGGTGGCCGGACGACCACGGGAGGCGCCGCGGCCGGAGGCGCACTCGTAGGGGCCGCGGCCAGGAGCGGGAGGGCGTCCAGGGGGGCGTCGGGGGAGGCGGAGAAGACGAGGCAATGGCAGTCGCGGCGCCAAGGGAGGGTGCCTGTGGTGGTACACCCACCGCGGGAGCAGGCGAGGCCGAGCCTGAGGTCAGCGTCGCGGCCAGGAGCGGCACCACCTCTAGAGCCGGCCCAACGAGGTCGGGCGCCGCGGGGGAGCGGGGGAGGAGGTCGGACAGACGACCAGGCCGAAGCTGGAGGTGTCGCTGGCCTCCGAGGACTCGGCAACCTGGTCGGGCGATGTCTCCACAGTGGCCACAGAGGAGGGAGGAGGGCCAGGCGCGACCTGGCGGCCTCGGCCCTCGGAGGTAGGGGGAGTAGGCGAGGGGGACGGGGAGCGGGAGTGGGAATCGTCCGACCCTCCCACCTCCGACCGGCGGGAGCGGGGGCGGTGGCGACCGTGGTAGTCCCCGTCGGCCCCCGGGTTGTCACCGGGCGGGCCGTCGTCGAAGAAGCGGGGACGACCGACGTGGTTGGGAGGCTCGGGGGCGATCCGTAGGTCAAAGCCCTGGTCATTGAAGAACACTCGAACGGTGACACGGAGCTTGAAGGAGTCTAAGCACTTGACCTTGACCCGGACCTCCTCTTTTTTGCAGAGGGAGAGCTCGTCAACCACCACCACCTTGCCAAGGATCCGGGACATCTGGCGGATGACGAGCTCCGACCGGGCGATCTCGGGGAGGCCGGCCACAAGGATCCAAGTGGTATCCAGAACGGCCACCGCCTTCGCGTCGAGAATCGGCTCGTTAACGTCGACGACGAGTTGGTTGAGGGCGAGGGTGATCCGGCCACTGCGGGTGGCGTATCCGTAGTTGACGGGGTCGGGGAAGACCACGTGAAGATGTGGCCAGCGGTAGGAGTGACCACCCAGTCCCACTGGCAACGGTAGAGGTGGTTGAGCTCGGCCTCAATCATCTCCGGAGAGGCCACCCCGTCGACCACAGTGACAATAGCCTGCAGTGTGGGGGTGGGGGCGGGATGTCGGGGACCTCGAGGTGGAAGAAGCCCAGCCCCTTGATACCGTGACCGTACATCATGAGCTCCAAGATCACCGGTCTATCTGGACACAGGAGGGCGGGATGGCCAGGATCCTTGCAGATGTAGCAACACTGGGGGTTGGCGCAGTTGACTTGCGAGTGACCCGCCACCCCGCAGTTGAAGCATGGGGGGCGCAGGAGGTTGGAGACGGGGCCCGGGGTGGAGGGGGCACCCGGAACCGGCGGGGGGAACGAGCCTTGGTTGCCCCGGCCCTGACCGCGGCGCTTCTTCTTGGCGGGGCCCTGGTGGCCGCGGGGCGGGCCGCCGCCTGGAGTGGCAGTGGAGGCCCGAGCCGAAGGTGCGGCGGCGTGGGGCGGGACGTACTTCCGGGATGCAAGAGCGACCGGTTGGGCTTGGGAGCAAGGAGACGGGAGGCGCGCCGAGCGGGATGGGGAGGGGCTCCGACCACGCCGAGGAGCCGGGGGCGCCAGTCCCCAGAGGCCGTCGGCCAAGGGGAGCGGGAGCGGCCCCGGTTGTCACGGCGGGGCGGGGAGCGCCGATCGTCGCGGCGGCCGCCGTGGAGTTCTCGGAGCTCACGCGTGAGCTCCTCCTCACGTCGAAGTGCATCAGGAGATGGGCGAGGGGGGTCACAGCAGTCTTTGGCGCGCCGCTTGTGCCGGGCCGCGCCGTCGTCCCACTCGCGGGGCATGGCCGGCCGCGGCAAGGTCGGCGGGGGAGGGGGAGGGACAGCCGCGGAGGCCGGCGGGGAGGGAGAGGGGCGCGTCGCGTCGGGCGGGGGAGCAGAAGCATGGGACGGGTCGAGGGAGGCGGCGGGGGGGAGACGATGCGGTCAGAAAGCCTCGGGGGAGCCATATCGAGGCCACTGGAGCCACGGGCCTAGGGCACAGAAGCGGCCCAGCAGCCGCAAGCCGGCCCGGTCCAAGCAGGGCTGGCCCAGTTAGCGCCAGCGACTGGTGGGCTGGGCCACGGCCCAAGAGGCTAGGTTCGGGCGAGGGGCGGCCCAGGAGGCGCGGAGGGGACGGGACCCGTAGGGTTTCCCTAGTCGGGGCAAGCGCCGCCGCCAGCACACCGCCGGCAAGGGCCAACCAGGGGCGTCGAGTGGACCGAGAGGCTTGGAAGCAGAGGGAAGAAGACCCGAACGAGGCGATGAACGGGCGGAATGGGAAGACCGCACCAAAGGGGACGAGGGGACCGGGCCATGGCTAGCCGCCAGCGAGGTCGGAGCTGCCACCGGACGCGGCCGCGGGTCAACCATCGGGCGGCGCCATGACGTAAGAGTCGGACCCCTGTCAGAACGGCCAGCCACACCCCAAGTCCGGTTGCGCTGGCGACGGGCAGCCCCGCTCCGCAAGGGCGCGCCTTGTCTCCCAACAGCCCGAGCGGGGCTCAAGGGCGATGTCGGCAACCGCGGTAGCCGCGAGCCGGCGGCCGAGCCCCTCACGCGGGGGCTGAGCCACCGGCCCAGCCAAGCTGTGCAGTGCGACGGGAAGCGGCGGGAGAAGGGAGCGGGTCCTCGTCGGCGAGGTCTGCCCACCGAATGCGGGGCGCAGGGACAGGGGCGGGCGAGGGGAGCGGCGCCACGGCCGGGGCGGGTGGCGCGGTCGGGGAAGGGGGTGCGGACGGCGGGCCGGCGCAGAGGCCGAAGGGGGCGGCGCAGAGGCTGGGGAGGGGGAGCGGGGGCGACGTCCACCGCAGGAGGGGAGTCGCCATCGCCATCGCCATCGCCAGAGCGCGCCGTCGCCCTGTTTGCTCTCCGAGTAGTTAGCCACAACTTTCGCTATCTAGTCTCAAGTAATCAAATTGTTTGGCTTTTGGAAAACTTGGCTAGATTACAGATTTCCTAGTTTTGGTAACAGCGACTCATTACCAGTGAGATCATGGACCCTTTATCCAACCATGATGGTTGACAAGCTATTTTAAATAAGCTTGTTTCCAGAAAATTAGTTACAAGTCTACCAATAGCTGCTTTTGACTTAAATAAAAGGAGCACGTCACTTGATTTGGGCATTTTCAATGAGGAACAAAATGC
Organism: Triticum urartu; assembly: GCF_003073215.2. Taxonomy (NCBI): domain Eukaryota; kingdom Viridiplantae; phylum Streptophyta; class Magnoliopsida; order Poales; family Poaceae; genus Triticum; species Triticum urartu. The sequence continues at coordinate 263,180,736 of NC_053023.1, forward strand.
ATATCTTGCTCAATCTCCATTTGTGCATGCTCTTATATATGGTAGAGCTAGGATGATTCAGAATGATCTTCATCTCGGTGCACAACATCAAAATTTAAGTCTCAAGACAATCAACACATAGAACATTAAGAGCATCAAATAGTATGAACTTACAGATCTGATGTCATTGTCTTCATTTAACAATTTACCACCATCGTTATCAATAACTGCACGCTTTTCAAGGAGATATTGCTGCCAAAGAAATGAAAATTATTAAATTAACCATCATGAAAAGAATGAAATATGCACAAAGCATTGATGTAGATATTATAGGATCAGTAGGGACTAGAGACACACCAAATCAGCCTCAGTTTGGTAATAAGCATATATGCGATAAGGTAATGTGTGCCCAAACCATATATCAATTTCACAGCTTTCTACTGTAGATTTAATTTACAACAGGAAATTAGCATGATCTGATCGTAGAACACGTGGCAAACAATGATGTCAGATCCTACGTTATAGTTATATGTTTACAGTGAAAGCACATGACACTGTTCCAGCTGGCTGTTTCCCCCTATGAATAAGCTTGGATTAGGAGGGGTTTTTTTTTGCGAATCAGGATTAGGAGGTTACAATTGTGCCTAATTTAACCCCCCACCCCCACTCCCAGTTATTGCATACCATGAATTCTGCAGTAAACTAGAAGAATTCAAGATGATCAACAGGTGTGAGCACACAGTTCATGATTCCATTAGATGATAGGATCACATAAAGTCATGTACCAACTGCATGTACAAATTCACACCGATATGGAGTAACACTGTTGCTTCAAAAGCACTTTTTCTATTCACAGTGCTCCCAGATCATATTTAAAAACAAGGTTTAAATTGCAGTTTTCGCAGGAGGTCGCAAAAAAAACTAGTGAAAACAATCATCGATTTTAACACTAGAATATAAAAAATAATGAATATGCCTGGCAGATAGCATCTAGGGTTCAAAAAGCTATAGCACAGTTATAGCTAGCTATTTAAAAACTTGTAAAAAGGTGATAAAACACCAAAACAGAGAGTAAATCTTTTTGGATGCAATTGTAACAAGTAACTGAACCTGAGGTAGCATATTTCCTGCAGAAGAAATGACAGCTGAAACTGATTGTTCCTGAGACACAAAAATGAAGACAGCCAATTATCAGTAAGGCTTTGCTGCAGGTTTAGTGAGTTATGCTTTCGTCTATGTTAACATGTATCTATGAAAAGAATCAGACCATTATCAGAGCACAACACATACAAAGATATCTTTCATGAAATAGTACATTCAGATACATAGACTTGTGTTTTTCCCCAAAAAAAAGTGGTTGCTACCTCTTATGAACTTACGATGAGGGTTAATATTTGTAATTAAGAAGATGGCTACTATTTTAGAGGTGACCTTGATTAGTGTGGTTCTGCATTAGCAGTCAGTTAAAAAAGGATGTAGCTCTTGAGAAACTAACCACAAGATCAGTTGAAGTGTACCACTGCTGTGCAGAAGTTATAATTGTCCACTCTACATGGGGTAGTTATAAATAATGTTGTGCAGAAGTTTGCTCACTGCTGACTATCAACAGAGAACGCGATGCAAGTTTACTAAGTTATGGGTGATGTGCAGAAGTTATAACCCTCTTACCTGTAAATACTAAATACACAGGCAAAAGAACTAAGTTCTTGAAATTGATGGCACATGTTCATTCCATAGATGTTTACGTTTTTATAGGTCAGCTATTTCTTTACAGAAAATTTTGAAGATATGGAACATTGCAGATATATCGTAAACTGAGATGTATCCTATGTTATGAAGAAATGTACAGTACTGGGGAGTAAAATTTTGTTCAGTACCCTCTCAACAAATTTTGATAGGCTATACAAGGTCGATAAAACCTTACGCCCTTGAGTAATCTGGGTCCTGCAGCCAACAAAATGAGACACTCTGAATAAAGCAACATTTAGTAGATTCATGAGCATGGCATAACGATAAGGAAACTTACTGACAAAACAAAGTTTCCAAACTAAGAACAAAATGGAAATTATGTTATAAATAAGCAGCAGTTGTATAGCTCAAAGCACAAACAACATCGGTCCTACACACATTTAATGTACATATGCAATAATGGTGCCCATGTAAAAGATGGTATAAACAGTCTTCAATTAGCTTGAAATAACAATACTTGCGGTGAATTTATGGTGTCTAAGAACAGCAAGTTAACAGGGAGAATTGAACAACCTTTTGAAGGTCCCGGAGACCTTTGCACTGAAGATGTCAGTAGCAGCTGATATGAAGCTACACTTTCTAGCCAATGAAATCTTTTCCACATGATCTATAATCTGCAAATAAAATTGCAACAAATTATCAAATATATGGAAATTTTAAAAATGAAAAAAGGTATAACACGCAAAAGAAAGAGTCTGGTAACACTTGAACCTTCTTTTTTTCTTCCTTGTCACCAGGCAAAAGGGTCTTTAAGGCCTGACGCCATGGGCCATCATCACAACCAGGTAACGTGGTCCTAAGTATTGCCATAATAGCTTTGATGGCCTGGAATAATAGCATGGTAAAGCACTTAAGCCATGAGGCAATTGAGAGCACTTACAGGGTTGTTTACTTATTATTCCCAAGTAAATTATGAGTGCACTAAAGTGTGGTCATTCGTTTATTATTAAGTGGAACAAAGTTATGCAAAATTTGGTGATGCACAAAAAAAGATTTCGCATGATTGATTTCTCGAACAGTCTAGGTATGGCTGACGTTGACCAAACTCACATGTCTACAAAAAAATAAGTAAACAAAAACAAATAATGTTGTTAGCTTCATAGCATCAAGATCAAACAATAGCTTATGATTATAACATATATTTTCAGAAGGGTGCTTCCCTACTGGTTCCTTCCAAAGGCATTGAAAAATTAGCAATAGCTCGTTTGCAACCCATAAGAAATTTCCAAGATCCCAAATGTTACGCAACTAATGACTGTAGAGTTAACCGCACAGAAGAAAAGAGAAATAATGAGAAATTGCTACTTTGCAATGAGTCTCAAGATTAAACTAAATTGAACTACCTTTTTCCTGTAGAAAGCCACACCATGAACATTAAAGGGTATTTTCCTGTTGCGGAATGACACTTGGAATGCTTTGCCAGTTATCTGTGTATAAGAAAGTTAGACTGCAAGCATGACCAAATGTGCTTTTCTACAATGCAGGGTTCAAAAATTCTCAACCTGTCTTCGATATAGGACAGCAATTTTACCGAAGTCACGGCCTTCAGCTGAACTAGATGTAGTTTCAATGATTTTGTCAATGACAAATGCACATTGTGAATCTTCGCTATGGCACTCCTTAACAGTGATCTAAGTAATATTAAATCAATAAGCAACTGACAGGATGGAAGAACAAACAAAGCAGTTCAGTTGGGCTTCTATGAGTATACCTTACTTCCAGAAGGGTTGTCTGTCTCAGCAAGTTTATGATTACACCGTTTAGTGTTGTTGTGAATAAGAGCTGTTGCTGCTTCGACAATTGCCCGTGTAGAGCGGTAGTTCTTGTTCAACCTGATCTGCAGTCATCGGCAAGGCAAGCTACTTAACAGATATCATGAAGAAAATGTAACACCTAAGACAGTTAGAAAGTGCCCCCAGAGACGTCACAGTTACCTCTTTATGATTTGGAAAGTCTCTACGGAATGAATCAAAGCCAGAAACATCCGCACCATTGAAACTGAAGATGGACTGATACAAGAGAAAAAGAAGTTGAAAATAGTATATGTATGGCAGCTGAAAGCACCAATGGGCATCTAGAAACCATAAGTTCTAAAATTCTTGGATGATAAAGTGGACCAAATTTGCATACCTGATCATCATCACCAACTATGGTTATATGATTGTGAGAAGCTAGAAGCTTCAGAAGAAAATATTGCATAGCACTGGTATCCTGAAACTCATCAACCACTATTGCCTGCCATGTGTTCTGGCACTCTTTGTATACTGCATAGGCAAGACAGATATCTTATCAACAGCTCATCAAAGCAGGTGATATTGTGAGATAAGAAATGAAACTACCTTCTGGAAACTTCGTGAGAAGAGTTATGGATGAGTTGATAAAATCATGATAATCAAGAGCATTACAAGACACTAGTATTTCATTATAGTGCCGAAGAATCGAAGCCTACTCAAAATGTCACGAAGTAAAGGTCAATGTGATTATAGAACAAAGTGGATAACAATGATTTATACACAGAAGAGAGCTTACTCCTGTCAAATCGCCCTTCTTTTCATATTCTTCAGGAGTTTGTCCTGAAGATTTCGCCTGTAAATGAAGATGCAACATTTGGTAAATGGTAACAATAAAACCCAACTACACAAAAAGATCTGCTTAGTAACACAACCTCCTACACTATAGATACATGATTATTTTCCAGAAAGACTTCTTCATATTACTGACTCGCTCACAGTTTGGATCTAGTACAAATGTGATAGAGACTCTAGTAGTAAGCTCAAGAATTGTGTGAACCAAAATGCTTTGGACAAACAAAATCCATAGCCATGAGCCCATGACTACCCGTGAAGTGAGACATACCCATAGTTCAAAAGGCGCTAGGCATTTTGCTATCACCTATAGCCTAGGCGCACTTAAGACAGTTAGAAAGTGCATGCTTATGCTTATGCTTATGGCCACTGCCCTATGTTTTTAAGGCGACGCCTTACCGCCTTAGGGAGGGGGGGCGCTTTGGCGCCTAGGCGACGCCTAGGCAGGCGCTTTGGACGCCTAGGCGCCCAAAGCGGTCGATTTTCCAAAGCGGAGGGGGGGCGCTTCGACGCCTTGGCGTCGCCTTAGGGACGCTTTAAAAACATAGCCACTGCCTTGCACTTTTCTGGCCAAAGCGCATGCTTATGCGCAGATTAAGCGCTAGGCGTTTTGCTATCACCTAGAGCCTACGCGCACTTAAGCGCCTGCCTAGGTGTGCCTTTTTTAACTATGGACATATCCATTCACAACTAAGCTAAATGTGATCCAGTTTTAGCATGTGGTCACACCTATGGTTTTGTGAGGCACCTTCAAGGCTTCAAGCAGTATTATAGTTACCCAGAGTTTTCACATCATTTTTGGGATCTAGTAATTGTCAAAATTATTAATAAGACGTTTGTTGTTGTGTCCTAATTGATTGGTTCTAAAGTGATTCTTCAGAGTTAGTTTTTGTATGTCAAGTGTATTGTATAAAACCTTTGTATTTCTGTTTTCTACTATATGCAGAACTTTGTATACTTTATCTTGAATTAATTCAGGCGTCTCAACAAGACTAGGAATAATCCACTATATGCAGTAAGCCTTTAGAACAATGTCTGCACAGCATGCTGAAGCAGTTCCTTCAATATTATGCGCTGTCGATTGTGCAGAAGGTGGCAAGTAACAAACATATATACATATATAAGGAGAATCTGAACGACACTTTGGGTAGATTTAAAGTTATTGTTAGGCTTTACAATAATTTTGCAGGAGCAAAATGCTGTAGAGACTGCCCAATCCCTTCATAGAGCTGCAGGTGCACCAAAACAAAAAGGAAATAGAAACTATAAAATGATAGTGATGAATCTTCAGAAGTAGAAGGCACCTGTGTAACAAACTTCAACCACTTCTTAGCTTTGTCTTTAAAAGAATGTTTAATGTCTCCATCATACTGCTGCTTAACTGCATCTCCTAAACCATCACTTTTGCCATGCTCCAACAGGCGTTCTGCCTCAATAATGGCCCTCCTTTGTTGCCCATGGCCATATATTATGAATTCAGATGTGCGGCCTAGCCTTCAAACGAATGTTGTAGAAATATTAGTTTTCAAAATAAGGGACAAAATAAGCCAAGAACAAGTATCTAAAAGTTCACAACAACTTGTAGACTTAATAAACTGCAAGAAAGAGAATGTGTATTGAAATGAGAACATAAAACACAAACAAGAAAATTATCAGATCAGCAAATTGATATAGCATTGCACATACTTTTCCATTAACAACTTTGTGAGACATTAAATTACAGTTAGAGATGATTGTAAGAGGTTCGCTTGGAAGAGCAAGGCCGTGACTATCACGGACCCGGCGTTCTCCGCGAACACGATCACTGCCAAGGTTTCCACAGGCTCAGATGCCCCTTGGTGGATGACGGTGGTCTACAGAGCGCAGGATGATGCAGATAAAATCGTGTTTCTTCAGGAATTACGCAACGTCCGCAGCAATTGCCAGGGACCTTGGATGTAAACCTGATCATTCCACGGGCCAGGTTCGGGCCGGGCTTGGCAAAGCCCGATGAAAAAATCCCAAGCCCGAGCCCGGCCCCGCCCGGCCTGAAACACATGAACAATGGCGTTTTTAATTAAATTAATCATATTCGGGATATTATATTAGTTTATTATACCTATATTTCAAATAAAAATAATATATATAGCCATTTTGGGCTTATTTCAGACTTTCGGGCCGGGCTTCGGGCGAGAAACTGGAGCCCGAGCCCGGCCTGAATGTCGGGCTTCGGGTTCGGGCCTCTGGGCCGGGTTGTCCATGAATAGGTTTACTTGGATGCTTTGCGGGGATTTTAACCTAATTTACCACGACAAAGACAAGAATGATGGCAATCTGAATAGAAGCATGATGAGCAGATTCCGAAGGCTGATCAACGACCTCACGTTGAAGGAAATATATCTCAATGGTCGCCGGTACACATGGTCGAACGAGCAATCCCCTCCCCCACCCACCCACCGTGCACCTTGACAGGTGCTTTGCACTGCTGACTGGGAAGACGCCCATGCCGCTTGCCACCTTCGATGCCTCGCATCTGTGGTTTCTGAACCACAGCCCATTGCTGTTGGTTGTACCCCCGTACGGCCGTACCGGCTGCACATCAACGATTCCACTTTGAGGATCTATGGTTGCGCCTTGATAGTTTCCACGAGACGGTGGCTGCGGCCTAGAGCTCCATCGATGACGCCAACCCCTACCGCCATCTGATGATTTGATTGCAAGCCACGGCACGGAAGTTGACGAATTGGAGTTCCCGATCTGTCGGGAACAATAGGAACAAGATGGCCATCTCACACGAGCTCATCTCACGCTTTGACAAGGCTCAGGAAGACCGGATGTTGACGCTGCAAGAGGATCAGTTCCGTAAGCAGCTTAAGATTTCCTATCTTGGCTTGGCTTCTATGGAGTGCACATTCGCTCGACAACGCGCTCGATTCGCCAATCTGAAGGACGGCGACGTCAATACCGCCTTCTTCCACCGGCAATGCTCTTTCCGCCAGCTGAAGAACAGGATTTTTGGCCTCACTGTGGACGACCAGGTGATCACCGAGCACGAGAGCATGGCGAAAGCTGCCTTCGCGCAGTATGATGCGCTCCTGGGCACCGCCATCGACTGCGATTGCACAGTGGACTTGTTGGAGCTAATTGTGCCCAGTGACCTTGACGACCTCAACACTCCCTTCAACACCGAGGAGATTTGGGAGGCGATCAAGCGTCTGCCCGCGCTCAAGGCGATCGGGGCGACGGCTTCACCGCAGAGTTCCTGTGGGCCTGTTGGAGTATGGTGCGACAAGACTTTGTCGACGTCTTCCAACAGTTATATGAGATGAGAGGCCATGGCTGCCTCAACCGGGCGCTGATCACCCTGCTACCGAAGCACGCAGATGCGAACACACTAAAGACTAAACGACTACAAGCCAATAAGTCTTATCCACCTAGTGGCCAAGATCTTTGCCAGAGTCCTCTGACTATGCCTCACCCCAAAGTTGGATAGCCTTGTCAGCCGAAGCCAAAACACGTCCATCGCCGGTCAAAGTCTGCATGACAACTTCATTCTAGTCAAGCAATCGGCCCAGGTCCTTCACCAACCGGGTGCCCCACGAGTCTTGCTCCAATTAGACCTCCCGCCCGCCTTCGACTCCCTGGCTTGGCCCTTCCTCTTCGAGGTCCTTCACCAATATGGCTTTGGGAACAGACTTCTGGAGTGAATCCTATCCTCCTGTCGTCGGCGAGCACACGCGTCCTGATGAATGGCGAACCGGGCGCCCCTATCTGGCACCGCCGGGGGCTCTGCCAGCGTGATCGTCGTCGCGGGCACTCAATGTTGACACATTAGAATGGCTCACCAAGCGCGCGATCGACCTGGGAATCATGGCTCAACTGCACCCTAGACGTTCGATCCCCATGGTGTCTCTGTACGCTGATGACGTGGTACTTTTCTGCCATTGTTCGTCCAGCGACATCATTGCCAAAATTTGAAGTTCTTCGGCCGCGCCTCTGGCCTTATGGCGAATTACGCCAAGAGCTCCGCTGCATTGCGACACGGATGAGGCGACGGCTGCGATCCCGCAACTAGGTTGTCCTATTGTCGAGCTACCGATCACCTACCACGGGATCCCCCTCGCAATACGACGACCTACCACAGCCCAATTACATGCCTTTGTCGATGGGATCGTTGGGCGACTCCCTGCTTGGAAGGACGGACTGATGAACAAACCAGGGCGCCTCGCGTAGGTGAAATCTGTCCTGGGTACCATTCCTGAGCAGCAACTCCTCGCCTTCGTGCCGCCAAAGAAGACGCTTCGTCAAATCGAGAAGATTCAACCCAGCTTCTTGTGGGTTGGCCCCGTAGCTGCCAACGATGGCCTCTGCCACGTCAATTGGCACCGCATCTGCTGCCCCATCTCGCACGGAGGGTTAAGCATCCACGCCCTAGAGTGTGTTGGCCTCGCCCTGAGGCTCCGCTGGCTTTGGTTCTCGCACACCGATCATGAGCGCGCCTGGAGTGGCTTGGATCTGCAATCGTCTGCCAAGGAACGGGTGCTCTTCTTCTCCTCCACCACGATGACCATCGGAAACAGCTTAACTGCATTTTTCTGGAAGGACCACTGGATCAACTGGCAGTCAATAAGCGAGATGCCCCAGCCCTCTACAGCTGCATCCCCAAGCGCCGCCGCAAAGATTTGGACCATCACTGAAGGTTTACAAGGCCATAACTAGGCACGAGACATCCACAGGGCCCTCGGCATACACGAGATTGACCAGTATCTGCATGTCTGGCTGGCGATCAAGCACTTCTTGCTCTCGGACGCCCCCGACCAGCTTGTTTGGTAGTGGACGGCCACCAGCTCCTGCTACCTCGCCACCTTCCAGGGATCCACGACTTGCTTCTCGTGGAAACTCATTTGAAAAATTGGTCGCCGCTGCGTGTGAAGTTTTTCCACTGGTTAGCCAACCAAGATAGGTCGTGGACTGCTAATCGCCTCGCTCGACGTGGACTCCAGTACCAGCCCGGATGCCCACTCTGCGACCAGGCCACCGAGATGATGCATCACCTCCTCCTGGAGTGCCCCTTCGCCAGGCAGACTTGGCATGAGATCCTCGCCTAGCTCAGGATGACCACCGCAGGCCCAAATCAGGAAGAATCCCTCATGGACTGGTGGCTCCACGCCAAGTAGAACACGCCTACGCAGCCGCGCAAGGGTCTCACATCCATTGCCCTCCTGACACCGTGGATGATTTGGAAGCAGCACAACGAGTGCGTCTTCGATGGTGCCCAGCCTCTGGTTCATGACCTCGTCTCCAAGATCAAGGACGAAGTAGAGCAGTGGGCACGAGCTGGTGCCCATGGCCTTCGTGTCATCCTGCCGCCTGTTGAAGTGTATATGTGGATTGCCTAGCCCTTTCCATCAGTTCGAACTTTGTTGCGTTGGCTAGTGCATGAAGCATAACATGGTATCGGAGCTAAGGTCTTGGGTTCAAGTCCTGGCTTTCGCAGTTTATCCAAAAAAAAAATGTTGATGCCCCCCTTTGTCCACGTATAGGCCTCTTGAGTCATACCTCTGAGTCTATCCACGTGTTGACTTTCCGCGTCACACGTGAGAGGGGGTGATGAAGTGTATATGTGGACTGCCTGGCCCTTTCCATCAGTTCGGACTTTTGGTTGCGTTGGCTAGTGCATGAAGCTTAACACCGCCCACCTGGGATGTACACTAGTTTCCCTGTATTTTGTTTGAACTTGGCCTCTTAGGAGGATTGTAACCCAACTCTATCTTTTCAATGCAATGGAACACAAAGTTCCTTGGCGTTTTCTCGAAAAAAATGATTGTAAGAGGTAGTTTAACGCATCTCTGACATCTAGTTCATGGTTACTACTTAATACAGGTGAAAAGAGTCATCATAAGTAAATATTGACTCATAAGAAAAATAGAGGATAATATTATTTTAGCTTCATTTTTATACAGTTCTATCCCATTCAGTTACTTCATAATTAAGTCAATATCTGACAACAGAAAATACATACTTTTCAGCATGGGTCCTGCAAAGCTGCAAGCAGAAGGAGTGAAATGTGCTTATTATGATCTCTTTGGCAACTGCCTTCCCGACCACTGCCCCTATCCGGTCCCTCATTTCTGAGGCAGCAGCAGTTGTGAATGTCATAGCAAGGATGTTTGATGGTGGAATTCCCTGGTCGTACAATAAATGGAGAAATGTGACTGTGTGACCTTCAAATATCACAACATGCTAATTTTGTAGTGAACATATGAAAGAGCGCACCCTACCTCTTTGAGCAATGTGAGAACCCTGCCGACCATTGTAGAAGTCTTGAGTCATGCCAATTACAAAGAAAGTCAATATAGACAAAAGTGTGGAAATGATCACAAGATAAGAGGTCTATGGAGCAAAGTTAAAGAGTGCCATCTTATTAATTATTATATTGAAGTCACAGCATAATGAAACTGTGTGCAGGTAAGAGACAAAATTCAGACCGTTTTAAAAATGTAAATCCAAGGACTGCACTTGCATCATTTTCTTGAACACTACATTAGTGCGCCAGAAGTTCGCAAATACGATATAAAGTTACATAAACAGACAAACAAATAAGAGTGAAACATATGAGTAAATTGCTTTCGGTTCTTCTACAACTGTCCGGAAGGATATAGGCTACTGTCTTGGGAATAAATGGTGCAACCTTTGCGCAGAGTTTCTTCTACTACAATTGGTGCACATTTTTAGATGCGAGTTCGAGCAAAAATAATATTCATGGGATATATTTTACTTTGTAGGTAGGATTTCTGTCGTAATGGGACAGATGATGTTAGTTCTGATTTCATTTGGAATCAATAATTAATTGCATCAAAATATCAGCTATAACATCCTTGGGAAAATAATATCAGCTATAACATTCTTGGGAAAATAATATCAGTTATAAGAACAGAAGATATGAACTTATTAACTCATCTGATACTGATAATCTTATTCTTCTTAAATCATCTTAGTAAAAAAAAGGTAAATCACGAAGACAATTGGTCTCGGTGGACACAAGCAACAGAAATTATTGGTCTTAGTTGACTTTTTGGATATCAAATTTGGGAAAACCAATTTTGTGGAAAGAGTTGATCACATTATAATTATACATATTCCCTGTAATGAGAACTAAGATATTGTATCCAGAAACACGAAATGTATATTGTACAATTTATCCAAATTAAGACAAAAACTGTACCTTTCCACTTCCTGGACCTGCAACGATCATTAACGGAACAGCAACATCACTGCATGCAGCCTCCCTCTGCTTGTCGTTTAGGGAGTGCAAATACTCATAGTACTTCCTTGGGGCACACCCTTCATTTTCCTCCATTTCTAGTCCCATCTCCCCAGGCTCCTCCTTGCCCTTGGCAGCAGACATGGCAACCTGCCCCTCATGGATGACATCGACCTCCCCCAAGAGTGCATCAACAACCTTAATATCTCCAAGAGAAGAGTAATCAAATAAACTGGTTTAGTTATTTGGTTCCAGACCAAACCTACTCAATTCCTTCCAAGATTCAGGAAGCAAGAATTCCATCATGCCCCAAAACTATAGAACTTTCCCTTGTCTAAAGTTAAGAAGCAAAGTTATACCTCTCCTCCCGCCTCCGCAATGGAAATTACTGGAGGGAAATCAACACATAATGCTACTGAGCCATCTTCTACGTACATCTCGTCTATCTCATCCTGGTTGATCGCCGAAGATGCGACGTAGTGCTCCTGGTTCATCTCGGAAGATGCGACATGGTGCTCCTTGCTGATGGAATTGACTTCCCAGAAAGTGTCCTCCAACTGAATTTCTCTCAAAAGAAGACAACATGATAAGCTACTTTGCAATTTACCAGCTACCTAGTTCACTTCTAATTTCACAAAACCAACATTATTCTCTTAAGATTCTCAGTGTTAGGTAGGGGAAAACATGACTTAAAGGAAGTTACAAATGCTTTCCGATTTAAAGGAACCGGGTTCAAATTAGAACTAAAACCACGACAAGAATTATGGAAACGGAGGGAGTAGCACTTTGTAGAATTTTCCGAAGTTTCCTCACCAGATCAATGAAAGCAAAAGGCACACATGCCCCATGGATATTCACATACCTTAACACAGTCATCTGCGATGGATATAGCAGGAAGAAGCGAATCATCACCACAGGACAGCACCGAGCTTTCCACTTCCACCATCTCCTTCAGCTCCTCATCCTGGCTCTTGGCAGCACGCTGAGCATCACACTCCTCAAAAATGGCATACGCCTCCGTCCAGAATGCGTCCTCAAGCTAAATTCAATCCAAAAGAGAGAATAATGAAGTGAGCGCTTTATTGAAATTACCACCTAGGCAATCCTAATTAATCAGGATAACACATCAAGAACAGATTATCCTCGGATTGAGTCAGCATTTCCTTTCGTCGGTTCTTATCTCTCCCTAACAAATCAACCTTTTGCATAAACGAATTTGGATATGCCTTGGCTCTCCCTATTCTATTTCCAATTTCAAAACAACTTAGAAGGGACCAAAGGTATACCGTTCCGCACACTGGTCCGGCGTGGGTTGCTGCCGCCACAACGACTGGCCCTCGCTCCACCGTCAAATCTTTCTCCCTGCCCTTATCCTTCCCGGCCATGGACCGCGAGTGCTCCTCGCAGATGGCGTCCACCTCAAGCAAGAACGCCTCGTCCATGTCGTCGTCCTCTAGAAGGAACCCGCAAGACTTGGGCACCTTGGGGAGGGGAGTGATGTACCCGTAATCGATGCCCTCCACGCCGCCTGCGGATCCGGGCTGCTGCAGGGCGTTGCCCGTGACATCGGCGAGCGGCCGGCGGGGCGGCGGGCATGGAGACTGCAGCGGCCGCTTGCAAGGGAGCAGTCGGGAGGGGTTGGAAGAGCTGCCGTAGTGGGGCGGAGCAGGATAAATGTTTTCCTTCCAGCGCGACATGGACCCGTCGAGATCGCCGGCGGCGAGGGTTTAGGTATTTGGGGCGGCGGTGTGGGCGGGATGAGGTGGGGTTTTTTTCTTCATTTCGATTCGAAAGAGAGCGCGGTTTTGGGGTTTTTTATTTCCTAAATTCTAAAAAGTGCACGCGCGCTTTTTGGTCGTCCCGAGCGGCCGGCTGGCCACTCGATTCCGCCAACCCACGCTATCTGACAAGATCAGTCTATCTCTCTCTTCGTCGCACAACACACCCACTCCACATACGACTCGTCTCTCCCGACACGCCTCCCTCTCTCTTATCTCTCTCACTATCCCCAAGGATCTAGATCGGAGGGTGCTCGTTGGTCTTTCCCTCAACGCGGCCACCAGAAGCGCCCCATCAGTTGGCCACCAAGAGCCCCGCACTAGCCAGCCAACACACTCCACCGGCTCATCAGAGGAGGGGAGGACCAGCCCGCGTGGCTCTGCCCGAAGGTCCTCGTCGTACCACCACCACGACGGTTGGCTTGGCCGCACCACCACCAGACCAGTCCACCATGGCATCCCGTCGATGCAGAGGCCAAGATTTTGCTAGATTCAGAGACGGCGACGGTTGGTCCTGTGCTGCGCCTCTTGTTCTCGTGTTGGATTCAATCTGTACGAGCGCACTCCTTTTGATTATGTAACTGTGCTCCTCTTGTTTTACATGAAGAAAGGAGGAGACAAATTCACGACTGAGTAGGAGATTGTTTCCTTCTGAATGTACAGACGGCCGAATCAATGAACATTTTCGGTCCTACGGTGATGAAAATGGAACTGAATACATTTTCCCTATGAATCAATGACTTTCATTTTTTGTTGGCATCTATAGTAGTTTTAGTTGCACAGATAGTCATTCCTAATTGGATATAATTATTGAGAAGTTATACACACAATGATTATTTTTTGTTGGCATCTATAGTAATTTTAGTTGCACAGATAGTCATTTGAGATCTCTAGTCATTTTCAGTTGGATACAATCATTGGAAAGTTGCACACATGACTATCAATTTTTGTTGACATTTATAATAGTTCTAGTTGTACATATAGTCATTCTCAGTTGGATACAATCATTGAAAAGGTGCACAAACGGCGATACTAAGTTGGCTGACCTGGCAGTGGAGTTGCACACTCCTGTCCACATAGTCGCAGATGCACGACCACGGAGTTGCACACTGTCGCCGGTATAGTAGCACACACATGGTCGTGGAGTTACATTCTCTTTTCCTGGTGCGGTAACAACCGACGACAGGCGAAGGCGAGGTTGCAGCCCGCGACGGCGGAGTCGAGAGGCAGCAACCGGTGATGTCAAGCACATCTATGGGTACGACGTGAAGTGCATCTCTGTTTTTTTCATTTTCATTTTTGTAACGCCCCAGATATACTTTCCTAATTTGTACTCCAACTCTTGCCGTTTCCGGCGTTAAGTTATATTTATTTCTCGGGTTCGGGTCTTTGTCTCTGTGTGTTGTTTTTCTTTTTCGTGCATCTCTTATCATGTCATCTCGTGCATTGCATTTGCATACAAATTCATCTCATGCATTCGAGCATTTTCCCCGTTGTCCGTTTTGCATTCCGGCGCTTCGTTCTCCTCCGGTGGCCATTTCTAGCTTTCTTTCGTGTGTGGGGATTAAACATTTCCGGATTGGACCGGGACTTGCCAAGCGGCCTTGGTTTACTACCGGTAGACCGCCTGTCAAGTTTCGTGTCATTTGGACTTCGTTTGATGCTCCAACGGTTAACCGAGGGACCGAAAAGGCCTCGTGTGTGTTGCAGCCCAACACCCCCCAAACTTGGCCCAAAACCCACCAAACTCAGCTCCATGTCCTAGATCGTTCGATCATGATCGCGTGGGCGAAAACCGCACCTCATTTGGACTCTCCTAACTCCCTCTATGCCTATTTAAACACCCCCCATTTCGGATCTCGTCTTCCTCCCCGTCCTCCTCGAAAAAAAAAACCCAGAACATCTCCCCGCACCGACGGACACGTCCGCCCCAGCCGGACGCGTCCGCCGCCGCGCCCTCGCCCAACCACCGCGTGCCACGTGGCGCCGCCGCCGCGGGCCGGGGGGCCCGGATCCGGCCCCCGCGACCCGGCTCCTCCACGCGCGCCCCGCCGCCTCCTTCCTCCACGCGCGCCGCCGCCTCTTCGGGCTCCGGCGACCGGAGCCGCCGTCGCCGCCACGGGTCATCTCCGGCGAGCCCGAGGCCGGCCGCCGCCCGCACCTCCTCGCCGGCGCGCGGGCCGCCACCGCCGCCACCGGCCTCCCCCGACCTTCCCGGCGCCGCCCCGGCCTCTCCCCGCTGCTCCGGCCGCCTCCACCGGCTCCGGCGAGCCGTCTCCGGCGAACTCGCGCGGGTGCTACAGTGCTGCTACAGTAACCGCCAGATCTGGAAACCCTAGATCCGGTTGACTTTCCCTCTCCCCCTTATTTTTTTTCGTGCTATCTTTGACTGCTCGTATCTCCGCAACCGTAGCTCCGTTTTGGGCGTATGATATATCAAAATCTTCGCCTCGACATGTACATCATTTTATTCCATTGCATCATTTGCATTTGAGGTCATCTTGATGCCCAAAATGCTGTTAGAAGGAGGCTTCGTGAGTTAAATTGCAGATCCGTTAGTTCATCATGCACTTTTGTCATTTTTGCCATGTTTAATTCGTGCGTGATATGCCTGTGCCCCTTTGGGATGAATTGTTAAGCATTTTGTCTCCTTTCTAGAGGTGCCACCCATGCATTTTTAGGATGTGTGTGTTGTCTTGTGCAAGCTTGCGAAGAGAGGTACCTGAGATTGCTGATTTCAGGGACTTAGTGATTTTCACTAAGTCTGGGATATTTTAGTTCATGATGCTATATGTCCTGCTTGTTTCCTAGTGATCCGTGCCTCTTTTGAGGATGATCAGTAAGGGAGTTTTGATATTTATGTTATGCTATATCCATCCATGTCCTTATTTGCATATATGGAGTGCTCTAGGTTGACTCAATCGAGCTCAACTTTTGCTTCGTTGTTAATCTGGGCAGATCGTCAACTCATTTGCGATTTTGCCGGCGTTGTTGTAGTTGATCCGTGCATGCTATGCCATTGTTCTTGCCATTTCTAGCTTGTATTTTGTGCCTTCTTAATGGATGAATGCTTGCCTTGCTGTGACTTGCACCATGGTGAGTGCATCGAGCTCGTTTACATGCCTTCGTGGGTTATATTTCAGCATGTCTCAGTTTTCACTAAGTCTGAAAACTGATTGTGTTTTATGCTATGTTCGTGTGCCCGTTAATATATTTTGTGAACCCTTTTGGCCCCAGGTCACTTTGGGTCTTTTGTTAAGCTTGTTGATTAGCTCCATGCCATGTTCTTACTTGTCATGTTCAGGTCATTTATCATGTTGTTTTACTGCTCCGAAGAGAGCATCGTGATCTGAAATTTCAGGCTAGCGTTAATTTCACCAAGTCTGGAATCTGTTTTGCATATTCATTTTTGCCATGCTTGTTTGAACCTCTTAATGGATGAATTTGCCTATGGCTCAGTGCTAGTGTTTTGTTAACCATCTTGTGTACATCACTGCCATGTATTTTGTTTTCATGTTTGGTGGCTGTAGCATGTTCATTTCGTTGCATTTAGGAGCCTACTTGCTGTATATCGCAGATCGGTTCGTTTCGTAAAACGCTCGCCATTTCCAAACCGTAGCTCCGATTCCAATGATCTTTATATCGTTTTCAAGCGATTTCATCCCCTCTATCCAGTGGCACCCTTGGAATTCCAAGTTGAGGCCAGGTTCATGCATTTCCTGTCATATCTTGCATTTTGCATCCCGCATCGCATCCCGCATAGCATGTCATCATTTCATCATATTGCTTGGTCTTGCACGTGGTTGATTGTATCCTTGTTGCTTGTTTGTCTTGTTGGGTAGAGCCGGGAGACGAGTTCGCTACCGAGGAGCCCGTTGAGTTTGCTTGTGAGGATCCAGTCAACTTTGACAACTGTGCAGGCAAGATGATCATACCCTCGAAATCACTACTATCTTTGCTATGCTAGTTTGCTCGCTCTTTTGCTTTGCCACTGCTACGATGCCTACCACTTGCTTGTCAGCCTCCCAATTGCATGATTGAACCTCTAACCTACCATTGTCCTAGCAAACCGTTGATTGGCTATGTTACCGCTTTGCTCAGCCCTTCTTATAGCGTTGTTAGTTGCAGGTGAAGATTGGAGCCGTTCCTTGTTGGAACATTTATTTACTTGTTGGGATATCACTATATTACTATGTTATCTTAACGCATCTATATACTTGGTAAAGGGTGGAAGGCTCGGCCTCTCGCCTAGTGTTTTGTTCCACTCTTGCCGCCCTAGTTTCCGTCATATCGGTGTTATGTTCCCGGATTTTGCGTTCCTTACGCGGTTGGGTTATAATGGGAACCCCTTGATATTTCGCCTCGATTAAAGCTTTTCCAGCAATGCCCAACCTTGGTTTTACCATTTGCCACCTACCCTTTTCTTTCCCTTGGGTTCTGCAGACCCAAGGGTCATCGTATTTTAGCCCCTCACGGGCCAGTGCTCCCTCTGAGCGTTGGTCCGAACTGAGCTGCCTGCGGGGCCACCTCGGGGAAACTTGAGGGTTGGTTTTACTCGTAGCTAGTCTCATCTGAGTGTGCCCTGAGAAAGAGATATGTGCAGCTCCTATCGGGATTTGTCGGCACATTCGGGCGGTGTTGCTGGTCTTGTTTTAACCTGTCGAATTGTCTTGTTGTACCGGGTTACCGAGTCTGATCGGTGTGTCTCGGGTGGAGGTCTATTCCTTCGTTGACCGTGAGAGCTTGTCATGGGCTAAGTTGGGACTCCCCTGCAGGGATTGAACTTTCGAAAGCCGTGCCCGCGGTTATGGGCAGATGGGAATTTGTTAATGTCCGGTTGTAGATAACTTAAACCTTAATTAATTAAAATGAATCAATCGCGTGTGTTGCCGTGATGGCCTCTTCTCGGCGGAGTCCGGGAAATGGACACGGAGTTGGAGTTATGCTTGCGCAGGTTGTTCCTCTAGTTTCTCGCTCGCGCCTTGCCTCCTCTTCTCGCTCTCTTTTGCGGATAAGTTAGCCACCACATATGCTAGTCGCTTGCTGCAGCTCCACATATACTTGCCTTATCCTTCATATAAGCTTAAATAGTTTTGATCGCGAGGGTGCGAGATTGCTGAGTCCTTGTGGCTCACAAATACTATAATTCCAGATGCAGGTCCAGGTGATTCCGCTCCAGGTGACGAGTACGAGCTCAAGTGGGAGTTCGACGAGGACTCTCAGCGTTATTATGTTTCCTTTCCCGATGATCAGTAGTGGTGCCTAGTTGGGGTTCGATTCAGGGCCTTGTCGCATGTTGGGTTCTTTTCCATTTTGGCGCCGTAGTCGGGCCATGAGTGTTTGTTTGATGGATGTTATTTATGTACTCTGATGTGACGTGGCGAGTGTAAGCCAACTATGTTATCTCCCCCTTTTATTATGTATTACATGGGATGTTGTAATGATTGCCTGACTTGCGACATTGCTTTCAATGCGGTTATGTCTCTAAGTCGTGCCTCGACACGTGGGAGCTATAGCCGCATCGAGGGCGTTACAATTTTTCAGTTGCACACGCTCACACGCCAGTTGGCTACATCTGCAGGATAGTTGCACGTTGTAGACCGTATAGTTGGCAGGAGACAGTGTACAGTGAGGAAGTCATAGATCTAGCTGTGCCAACCCCATACATTATCTTGCCAACTTCAGAGTACAAACTGCCAAGCAAACCTGATACAGTCCCAACTCAAGATCTTAGCATAACATCTAGCAAAGTACCAACAGACAAAGGCTCAGTGCCAACTACAGGAGCCATTGTGGCAACTCCAGTAGCCACTGTGCCAACTCTAGCATCCAGTGAGCCAGCTGCAGGTCGAAATGTGCCAACTCTAGCAACCACTGTGCCAACTCCAGCATCCAGTGAGCCAACTGCAGGTCCAATTGTGCCAACTCCGGCAGCCACTGTGCCACCCCTAGCAGCTATTGAGCCAACTGCAGGTTCAAATGTGCCAACTCGAGCAACTTCTGAGCCAACTGCAGGTCTACTTGTGCCAACTGCAAGACCTTTTGTTGCTAACTATCAGTGGTATTGGGCAACCTGTCCAACCTCCTTTGCCAACAACTCAAAAAGGCACAATGTTTGATCATCAAAACAAACTCACCAAGAAGGAAGTCTACATGAATCTATGCTTTTTTTAAAGATGACAAAGCCATGGGTAAACAAGGTCTGGAGGGGAGGTGAAGGGGGAGTTAAAGAGGAAGAAATTCAATGGATCCTCACTTTTCCCTCCTCCCTGTTGTTGTGGTTGCACAGTTGTGTCTGCAGATGGCTCACTTGCTGGTGGAGTTGGCACAGCAGGTGATACAGTTGGTTCATTTGGACCTGCAGCTGGCTCACTTGGTGCTGCAGTTGCCACAATAGTGGCTGGGTTTGCTGGTTTGCTGCTTGGGATGCTGACATACTTGCCATGTTTTTTGCACATCTTTTTTGTTGCACATAATTTTTGCACACAGTGTGGCTATATTTTGGCTGCTGGAGCTGATTTAGTTGCATGAAAGCAGCTTCAATTTGCCTATGTTTTGTTTGCACACAACTGTTGTGGATATATTTTCTGTCTACTTTTTTTCCACACAGTGTGCCCATAGTTGGCTGCTGGAATTGCTGTAGTTGCACGAAAGCAGATAACTGGTTGCACAGATTGTGTGCAAACTACAGCTACATTTTCCTCCTCTCCTTTTTTGCCTTTTAAGGCTTTTTCTGATCTTCTTCCTGCTCCCAAGATCTCTTTCCTCTCTTCTCTTCTGTTCTTTGTTCTTTGGAGCCGCCATGACTTTTTCATGGCGATGGAGATTTTCACCCTGGTGGGATCTTCCCTTTTCGTGGGGAAGAAGATGCCATGGGGCAGATAGCTTGATCAGAGGCAGTTATAGAAGGGGTGGGGTCGCGCTGCACGTGATTCCCACGGCCAGCTGGCGTGCGCGGGACCTTGTGGTTGCTAGCGACGATTTCGCGGGACGCGACTAGCCACTTTCCTTTTAAGGACGAAGGGGGGCCAGGTGGTTTCCTTTTTGGTCAGCCGCTCCCTATCCATCCCAGGCGGCCGTGCGCCCACTAGACGCACCCTTTTTATTTACCTTTTTGACAACGCAAAGAGAATGTGTTAATCTACTACCTCTATAAAAGGAAGAGAGGGCGAAGAACCAAACAATCAGATCCATCCATCAATAAAATCTAATGATCCTTAATCCTCCTATGTTTGATGCAACAAACACGCCAATCAAGCCACTAATCCTCCATCGCTATAATCACGAAAACAAACCGCTCTGCAGAACGCGCACCCCCGCACGACCTTTCCCACTCTCCTCCCAACGGCCGAGCGCTGCCTCCCCCCTCCCCCCTCCCGCGCGTCCCCTGCCCGTCGGACGGGGAGATTGGATCTTTTGCCCCACTTTACTTGGGCATTAGATGATTTGCCCCATTTTACATAGGATTAGATCATTTGCCCCACTTTTCATTTTTCTTTTGATGATTTGCCCTTTTCAATTACTGTAATCATTTTTTATTTTGTATCCCTTTTTTCTCCATGCGAAAACACACAATTGCCCCTGTGGCTAATTTACAATTTGACACCGCTGTTGGACTGACACTAAGTTGCATCGACGAGCTCACTGTTCCCCAGTTCAACGCATTTCCTCTGTTCTTCTTTACTCATACCAGAGGAGGCCGACCACGGCACCTTGGCCCCCATCTTGGCAGCAGCAGCCCGGCGCGGCAGCTCCCGCAGATGGTCGGCCGGCGCCGGCGGCTCCCGGGGCTCCCGCTGCGGCTCCTCGGCCTGGGGCGGCGGCTCCGGCCGCAGCTCGGCGGACCGGCGATTCCCGGGGCTCACGCCGCAGCTCGGCGGACCAGCGGGTTCCGTGGCTCTCGCTGCAGCTCCTCGGCCCGGGACGGCGGCTCCCGTTGCAGCTCGGCGGCCCGCCGCGGCGGCTCCCGCTCCAGCTCGGCGAACGGGCGGATTCCAGGGCTCCAGCTGCAGCTCGGCAGATGGTGCGCTCGTTGCTGGTAAAAACTACCTTCTTCCAATGATTAATGGATTTACAGTTTTGATGTGTGTCAGCTCGTTGGTCGGTAATAGCTATGGCTGGACGACAGTGTTGATAGTACTAATTACCCTAGCAGCTGGTACTGCTTCAATCATGGAGCTGGGTACATTATATAAAATGCTTTGTTTAGTTATCTCCTCCAGATGCTTCATACTTTAATTATATCACACTCAAAATATATATGCTTCATCTTTTGCTGGATCTACTTTAGTCGTCAGAGATCTATATATATGATGTGCATCCTGGCATATGCATTTCGTTGGAAATTGGCAGCATATAACATCTTCATAGGAAAAAAAATAGACTGACAACATATGTTCACTTAGCACATGGAATTGAGAGAATATATCACACTGAAATCACGAACTGATGCCACAAAAAGGTTTGCTTGGTTCAAGCGACATGATAAATTAATCCGAGTTTACATCAAGCAAAAAAGTATTTTTTCGAGCCAATATCTTTGAAATTGACAAATTTCAACACCTCTACGAATTTAAAATAGAATTGAATGCACTAAAATGAGAGCTTCTTCCTCTTCGGGGTCAATTTTTTCTTGCATGCCGTAGAGCGTGAAGGGAAGTGAGAAGTAGGTGATGCTGTAGAATTAACAGTACTTGTCCCACATGGATGTGATGCATCGTCTCCAGCTATGGCCATAGCAAGCCTCCTGCATGTTTACACACCAATGTTATAAAAGTAGGATTTTTCTTTTGCATGAATCAAATGTGCTTATGACAAATATAATAGGTACCTCCTTGTGATAGGCCCAGGGCTGTTATGAAGGCTGGGAGGCAGTGTGATTATTGTTGTGCGTGTAGGTGTCGCAACAACAACTGGAGCGAGCTCGCGAGCAGACACATCACTAGAAAGTTCAGTCACACCGGATGTTAGAAATGGTATAATAGTACTAATTTGATACTAATATAAAGGAGATATTAGTGCATGGTTTACCTCTCTTTAGCTTCATTTTTTTTGCAAGTTGCTTTCCTGTGCCCCAATATCCCACATTCTTTGCACCTATTTCTGCTGCCAAATCTCTTCTTTTCCTTTTCCTTCTCTTTGTCACCTCCTTCTTGGTCATTTGTTTTGCCATTATCATCTTTTTTCTTCCGTTTGCTGCCACCACCGTCTTCAAGGCAACTTTTGATTCTCTGCTTCCTCCGTCTCCCAACGGAGCTCTTTAAATCCGGTGGCACCATCTCAAAATCTAGATTAACATGAGGCCATTGAGACTTGTCCGTGATTGGTTCAATCTCTCCAGCATAGGCAGCCCGAAACCTACTCACGGAGTAGTACTCATGTACATATGGTTGAAAGTTCACATCTGCCGTCTCTATAAGGAATGCAAGTGCATGCTCACATGGCTTTCCAGTGTGTTGCCATTCTAGGCAGGTGCACTCACGGCTGCCTATCTTCACAACATGCCTAAGATTATTCTTGCTAGTGTCCTTGACCTCACAACTTTCTCCGGTTGATCTTCCAACAACCAAATGGTCAAGTTGCCTAGTTCTATTATTTATTTGTTGAATGATAGCAGGCAATATCTCTCCCTGAAGCATTTCCCCAATCCTTCTCCTTCTATAAACAAGTATCATAATTTTCTCTCTTATTGCATCGGCTAGCTCATCCATGGGCAGCTCCTTTGTTCCTTTGATCCAGCTATTGAAGCACTCAGCTAGATTGTTGTGAATGTAATCACATTTTATTTCTGTGTTGAAGTCACATCTCATCCACTTTAAGTTATGATAGGTACACAAGTAGGTACTCACTGCAGGTTCAGCTTCAAATATCTTGCCCATATGATAATTAAATGTTTCCAGATGATAAGCCTTGGCTGCTGGCCACATGCGACCAAAAACATCTCCGTGAAACTTCTTTTTGAAGTTTGCCATTAGATGCCTAAAGCATTCCCTTTGCTCAGCTTGAGGAAACACAATTTTAACTGCATTCTCTAACCCTTTGCATGCATCAGTACAAATAGCTAGAGTTTGAAGATGTCCTATTGCCCTATGCAGTTGTTGCATAAACCAAATCCAGTTACCCTCGGTCTCCGTACCAAAGAAACCAAATGCTAAAGGAAACATCCAATTTTGTCCATCTAGTGCTGTACATGCTGCTAATTGACCATTCCACTTTCCAGTCAAAAATGTGGAGTCTATACTGACATATGGTCTACAACCAGCCAAGAAGCCATCAATGCACGGCTTAAGTGCCATAAAAAATCTGCGGAAATGCACTTCACCTCCTTCCCTCTTGACATCAACCTCGACAATGCTACCAGGAGATCTTTTATCAATCTCAGCTTTGAAATTCAATAATGACTGAAAGCTTTTTCCCCAGGTCCCATATAAACTATTCTTGGCCCTTTCTTTTCCCTTGTCAACAGTATGATACCCAATAGTACATTTGTATTCGGCCTGTAGCTTTTTTCGGAGCTCGCTGGCACCAATGTTTGGTTCAGTTTGAAGATACCCCATTGCCTTTTCTGCCACCCATGCTTGGTCTGCCATGCTTGTAATCACTGCAGCGGTTGATGAACACTTATGAGGCTTTACTATCTTGTTTACCTGCAGAAAACACAATACCAACCATTAGTTGCAAGTAATTTATAAAAGATAGTTTTAACATAAAAGATGATTCATGTTAGATAAGTTTGTACCCTGACTGTTTTTCCATCTTCTATTGTCCTAGCAGTTATTCTCCAAGGACATGCATTTCCTTTACAGTGACCCACAAATCTAGTAGTGTCACTATCCTTGGTCTTGATGTCAAACTTGCCTCTAATAGCAAATGTTCTCATGAGCATCCTAAACTCGTTCATTGAACGAAACAAAGATCCTTCCTCTATCACAGGATGTTCCTTATCATACCAAAAGTGATCCTCTTCAGGCATATGGTCAGGCACAGGAAGAGCCGCATCAGCAAGTAAATCCTCATCAATATCAGCCACACATGCATCAACATCTGCAATGGAGGCTTTCATAGCTGCTTCAGATACAATTTTCCGATGCTCAGGTTCATCATTGATGCCAAGCACCGAGCACATGTTCTCTTCTGTTATAGGAACATCAATTTCTTCATCATTCATTGGTGCTATCTCAATCTTGGACCAATCAACACTTCCTTCCATAGTTGATACATATGTATCATTGCTAGCCACCGGCCGAGACCTACTTGGAGAACAAAAGATTTTCAGTTATGGAGGGGACATAAGGGCATCATCTAACTGTCATTTTGTTATGTTAGGAAACAATTAACAAATTGTTTAATATTCATTTTCCAGTAAAACTAAGTGTATGCCCATGTCATTGGATTCATGATCCTCGTAGAAGTATTCATCCACATGGTTTAAAGATTTGGATAATTTCAGAACTTTATACTCCTGAATCCTGATAATTATGTTTCCATCATATTGTTGTAGTTGCAGGGTTACTACAAGTGTAGCAGCGTTAGGGGCTGCCTAGCGAGGAGATGCCAAGAGGTTTAAACCCTGGATCCGTGTGGCACTGTGTGTGTGTTTGGCGTGGGGTGGGAGGAAGGGGAGATAATATACTGACCAATCTGGAGCAGATCGTGGTGATCCATGGACGCAACAGTCGCCTCCCTGTCCGGCAGTCTGTGGGATCGTCTCAGTTGTCATCTGTGTGAAGCCTCGCTGTGCAGGGGTCGTCGGAGTTGATGGCTTGGGGGCCGGCGGTGGATCCGCCTCTCCACTAGCCATGAACACCACGACACAACAAAATCAATCTATGATTTGTTAGTAGTTGGTTCCGTTGGATAAAGCCATATAAAGAAACTAATGTGATTTGTTCCCTGTTAATTAGTTGCTTCGGTTGGATACAGGCTTGTAAAGAAAAAAGATTTGTACAGTGTCAAATTGTAAATTAGCCACAGGGGCAATTGTGTCTTTTCACATGGAGAAAAAAGGGATACAAAATAAAAAATGATTACAGTAATTGAAAAGGGCAAATCATCAAAAGAAAAATGAAAAGTGGGGCAAATGATCTAATCCTATGTAAAATGGGGCAAATCATCTAATGCCCAAGTAAAGTGGGGCAAAAGATCCAACCGTCGGACGTCGGTCCGCGACCACCCCGGCCAGCCCCGCGCGCTGCCCCCCCTCTGCCGCCAGCCGCCGGTCTGCCACCGCCCTGGCCGGCCCCGCACCGTCCCCCACCGCCCAGCTTGGCCTCCATCGCCGCAACCACCAGTCTTCTTCTGCTTCCCCGCGGACAAACGTGGGCATGAGCAGAGCAGGCCCCCGCTGGTCTTCTTCTGCTGCCCCAAGAACGCGGGAGCGCCCCCTGCCGCCGCTGCCCAACGCCGGTCAGCCTCTGCTGACACACGGAAGGACGTCAGCGCGGTGTGGCGGCTGCCCTCCTCTGCTGCCCAACGCTGCCCCAACGGACGGCCACGACCTTATCTGACTACGGAGAAACCAGTAAGTTTCCATTAGATTGATTGAAGTGTAGATTGATACAAAACTATACTGAATAGTGAGGTACCCAGCATATGGTCCATTTTATGTTCCATACACAAGAGAATTTGATCGTTTTAGCGCATCATTATCTACATACACCACAATGGAGGATGTTACAAAGTCTACCCTGTACTTATGATTCAGTTTATGTTCCATACACAAGAGAATCTGATGCTTGTGCTTATTTACTTTCTTTGGTCGTTTTACTGCATCATGATCTGCATACGTCGCAGTGGAGGATGTTACAAAGTCTACATTGTACTTTTTCCAATGACCAAATGTGAACTGATTCTCATTCTTTTATATACATGATCCTTCCACACAACTAACATTGCCGCAGTTAAACAACGTTATTCTGAAAGGGTTAGACTCTGATTATATCATTAAAAGGTGAATTATCATGATCCAAATCAATGCCAAGCTCAGCACTAGACGGGTTACAGTCTGATTATTGACTATTTAATCTCTTCATATGATAATTGTATTGTGTAACTCGAATTACCTTTTCAGTGCTCCCACAAATCCATTCTACCACGACTCACTCCTCAATTGGCATCAAAATTACTACACAATAGCTCCTAAACTTTCTGTACATGATTTCAATCATCCACTAATATACGAAATTCAGGCAATCTCAATACTAATATTTTATATCTTCTTTTTTGGCCTCTTCCCTATCAACTCATACTTTATTTCTACATGTTCAGAATGTTGCCATTCATCAGCAATTGCTGCACCTAAGGTCCTTTCAGTCACATTTTCAGGTTTACTTCATCGCTTGAGAGTTTGTACTTTGTGGTCGGTGGTGGAGAGGTGTAGCAAGAGGTCTCTCTCAAGCTGTGGGAGAACGAGTCTGCAGAGACGACGTTGAATTTTATCAAGGCGGCTTCATTTTGTTTTGAACTATCCAAGAGAGACAAGGTTGCTTCATTTGCAAGCTCAAAACTCTTTATGATTGTATTATGCTTCTCTACCCAGTTCACTGAAAATATGAACCAATGCAATTGGTTGTTGGTGTTTGATCCCATTAGTAGTATGATCAAATTTGTTTCGAGACATGCAGTCCCCAAATGCTCCACTCCCCACAATCTGACAAATGGGAGAGGGAAGCTGAGGCTATGGTCGCGCCGTTGTAGACAAACAGTTTAACACTGAGGTAATATGATAAAAATAATCGTTTTTTCTCTCTCATACGTTTCGATTTATGTATGTCTGCTACGTACAATTCATGTACTCCCTCTGTCCCAAAATAAGTGACTCAACTTTATACTAGCTTTACTATAAAGTTAGTACAAAATTCAGTCATTTATTTTGGGATGGAGGGAGTACTGTTCTGTCCTTGCACTGCTTTCTTCTACTCCCTCCGTAAACTAATATAAGAGCATTTAGATCACTAATTTAGTAATCTAAACGCCTTATATTAGTATACAGACGGAGTAATATTTTTGTTGTATATTATTACGTTCGGTTGGTGTGAAATCCCCCAATTTTTGGTTAATCTAGGAAGTAAAAATAAGTTCAGTTTATAGACTGTTTAAACCACTTTTAACTGAACTTGTACAAGCATCAAATCTAGGATATTTCAAGTCTCTTCACAAAAAATATATTACATAGCAATAATTTCATCTTATTGTTGTACCAATCCGATTATGAGGTGTATTCGTGGTGCTTTGAAGTGTAAAAATTGCAGTACTTTTCCTTCCTCTTTTTTGTATTATTTTAGCTCAAGCTTACACTTGCTGACTGGACACTAAATAACATTCTTCTGTTTTTTTGTTGCAACGAGAGAATAATAATGAGATGCGCTGCCACATGGAGAACTTGGACCAATTGATAAGACACCAAATCTTGGGCACTAAATTATGTGTATGTAGTTGATCTGCATCTGAAATCTCTTTATAATAGTTGCGTATATTATAGTTAATTTCACCGATATCTGTGTATCTTTTATTTGGTTATTTGGCCTGAACCTACAGTTCAAGGTTAGTAATTATTTGGTCCGGGCCTACTATTCCTTTCCATGTCTTGTATAATTCTCTTTTTGACATGAAGAGTTCCCGGAGGTTGGATGGCAATTTGAAAATTCCAGTGTATGCTTCAAGATGTATGCATATAATTTTGGAGTCTATTCATGTTGGTTCAGCATGTTTCTACTACACTCCACATCTCACAGTATTTAGAGCAGAGGGTCTTCGATAGTGAATACTGCATAAAATGGTGTTGTTCCGTGGGATGCAGAATTTGTTGTTTTGTTCATCCGCTATCCTTGGTGTTGTTTTACATAGCTTATACTCATTTGCTTTGTTTCAGCGGCAGGGTATACAACATAGGAAAACTTGACTAAGCTGTTCTGAAATTCTGGTTCCATTGGGTGATTTCTGTTTTCTTAATAAATTGGTGGGAGTGTGAGATAACTATTAAGCCAATTAGTTGTTGTGTACATTTAACAGGCGGGCAGTTGGGAGGTGATAATTATTTTTGTGTATACATAGTTTAGTCAGGGCATGCCCATGAATTGTTGCTTGCATATTGTATCATGTGAACGTAAGTGAATAAATCTTCCTTCGCTGAAATGTCATACCCGGTTTTGTGAAGTTTATATAAGCTTGCATTTTTTTGTTGCTTTGACCATTTTCTTCCTTTCCTTTGATAGCTAAGATGCACATGTAAAATCACATAATTGGATCCTTCGGAGCCTGGTAGATTCAGTACCAATTGTCGACTTAGCACTTACCATGTGCTGCATAATTGTTTCAGATTAGCATCCTTGTACAGCAGCAAATCAACTAGGAGCCTCTCCTGAGAAGCAAAGATGTGGATTGTCCACCTCGAAGGTTATAGTTGCTAAAGAAGCTAGAGGAGATTTAGAATATTTTATCTCACAACTTTCACTTCATCAGCCCAATAATGAAAGCAGAAGTATGCATTAAATATACAAAGGTCTCCACAAGGTTTGCATAAGACGGTAATGTCCCATCTTTAAATCCTCCCACATTGTGCTAGAAACTAATTTTATTACTTACTGGACATATATGCCATGCATGTTTAGTACCTTGACTCTTTATATAGACAAAGCTCTGAGGAATGAAGCGTTTGGGAGCCCGGATGAAGAATGCTTCTGAGGCGGAGAAAGAGAAGTGATGAGAATACTTCCAAACCGCTCTGAATTTTTATTTTGGCAAACTCAGACTCCTTGTTTGATAAAATACATCTGAAGAGCATTTTTGCGCACTGTTCAAATAAACTCTTCATTTTTGTGTCTCTGTCAAACAATGCATTTCAAATAATTAGGTTATTGCCCCGGGGATATTTCGACAAATGTTGTACTTATCATCCTAGATACTCCCTATTCATTACCTATATCACATTCCCATTTTATTTCTTTGGGGAATAGCACATATTGTATTTCCATTTTTAGTTTCTTTAGTTGTTTGAATTAAAAAAAAGGTGTAGACAAACAAAAGCTATAGAAAAAGATACAAATAAATAGAGGTGGAATTGAAAAATGGATTGATTGGCAGGACGTGCGTTTGCACGTTGCACGCTTACTAGTTTGGATAAATGGAATGAACAAAAAATTGAATGGGCGGAAACGGACTACAAAGGCTTGTGTCAACTTAGTAAAACTAGTAGAGTGCCCGTGCGTTGCCACGGGCTTTTGAATATATTGCTGGAATTATATAAACATAATACATGTTAAATTTCACGTGAAGAGAATAGATAGCACAAGCAAGATCGGCTAATAATTAAAGTTAACTTCACTTGCAACGTAAATTAATAACAAAAAAGGCAATCTGATGACTTATACATATAGAGAGATTATCTAACTAAAACCAGTTACAAATTAAGATCCATTTGATGCGCTTAAGAAATTCTCGCACAATATTAAGAATATAGACTTTAGCTCCATTCACATGAAATTTGAACAAGTATAACTAAGAAAACCTCCTCAATCATACCCAACCTGCACAAGCAATATATGTAATTAGCATGAAAAATTCACGTCGAAGATCTTAAAATATGTAATGGAGAATACTCATTAGGCACAGTGGATGAACTAATTCTTCACCGTTCCACCAAAGCATAAAATAATATAAATAGTCACACGCATCCCTACAATTTTCGAAATTAATATTATTTTGAATGTTACGATAATGCAATATATAAATTTATTGTTCGTCTATGCTCATTGGAATACGAAGCAGAAATTAGCATGTCCACATTTTGGTAGTTGACAGGTTAGTCTGCTGGGGTGAACGTTTGACATGGGCCAGGTGATAGTTGTTGATGTGCTAGGTTCCTCAAAAATTAATTAGCTTGTCCACATTTTAGTAGTTCTATTATTCATGAATGCAATATTTGATTAACCCTTTTTTAGAAATCACGTAAGAGGGATTTCCACCACATACCCAAACACTTGTTTTTCATTTTCAATGCTCAAACGTGAAAACCAGGATATTGTCAAGTGGAGCACGTGTCCGGTTCTACCGTCAGAGTAAGTGTCAAGTATAATCTTTGGGCAGGAATTTACTAAAGCTAGTGCTTAACCTAACATTAATAGCTTGATAGAGATTTGCCTCAAAAACTCCATGGCCAATGAACTGCATAGTCCAACAAAACAGCTTTACTACCAATCCCACCTAGGAGAAAAAACAATAATTTATGATCAATCAATTTGTGTTATGTGATCTTTTTTGTTTGTTATTCCTTCTATTTCTAAAAATAAGCCTTTTTAGATATTTCATTATGAACTACATACGAATGGATATAGACAAATTTTAGAGTGTAGATTCACTCATTTTGCTCCATATATACTCTATATTGAAATCTCTAAGAAGGCATATATTTAGGAACAGGAGGAGTACGAAGCATCTTCAACATCACAAACTAAAGGCTTATATTTAGGAACGGAGGGAATACAATTGACAATCAACAGCACAAACTATGCTCCATCCTACATCCTAAAAGCAAATGAATGAAAAACTTCAGGGAGTTAGAGCAACTGCAACACACCGACCCATTTTGTCTTTTCGTGTCCGCGCAGACAAAAAAGTTTGCCCAATGCAGTCATCGCCGTCGCAACGCCATCGCGTCCGCTCCCCGCGCACGCAGGAACAACAGATGCATGAGCAACATCTGCAGTCACCGCTGCCGCGCAAGCAGGAACAAACAGCAGCCAATCACCGCAGCAGCAGTTGCAGTCGCCGTCCCGCGCTCGCCCACCGCGACGGCCGTCGCGCAGTTCTACTGCCGCGCTCTAGACTCCATGGATCCCAAACTGGACCTCGCGAGCGCCGTGACAGGCAGCGCCCGCCCATGACAAGGAGTCCCTCGCGAGCTCCACAATGAATAGTGCCAGGCCACAGTATCCCTCCGCGGGCGTGTGCTCCTGGTCGACGCAGGTGGCAGCTGCGCCTGCCTGGTGCTCGCGAGTCCGGCCCGGCCTCGCCTTGTCGTGCCGAGCCGCCTCCCGCGCCCGGTCGCCCATCTCCGCGCCCCCGCGCACACAGGAACAACAGATGCGTGAGCAGCATCTACAGTCACCACTGCCGCGCAAGCGGGAACAACAATGTTGAAGTATAAAAAGAGATGCACCACATCACATAAGCATGTTCATGGTCATAGCATAACACAGTAGCATTGCACAACACCATATCCAAACCATTGCGCATCCAGAAGTTAAAAAATCTCACCCACAAAAATGAAATATTAGTGGCACACAGTGGGAGAACAAACCTTCTGGCGCTTGAATGTACACATATTGTAGAAACACACATGTGGAGAAAGAAGAGAAAAACTTGTATAATCAAAAAACTGGTAAAGCTAATTATATATCCCCATGAGCAAAACAAACTGATAAACGACTAAAAACCAGTTATGTTTCCTAACTTGTGGCAAACATTCATTACATATGGCAAAAAAAATAATGACCACCTGTTACAGTTTTTAGGTTTCTTGTGAAACCTTCTGACAGTGGTTTAATAAAAAATATAGTTCCAAATAGAAACTTTGAGAAAGAGTAATGCATATTGATCATCCCAAAGGGTACAGTGCAGAGAAGCAAGAAAAAACACATGGATAAAGTGAACTACTCTGGTTTCCGAAACAAAGCAAAAATGTACAAACAAACCTACAAAATTTGACTTCCATGAAGGCTACAAGACTACATGGAGAAAATCCATCGTCCTACAAGAGCACTGTAACTATTTTTGCCCCCACTCTAACCTATCGTGAATTTATTTTCAAGCAACATTTCGTCACAAACCAATCTAATAATTCTTACCATATCAATAAATTCCTGGTGAAACTAAATAGGAGAGTACTTAACAGTTCATTTCACGTCCATCCACAAACATTCCTAGCTAGCATGCACGTGAGGAAGGTATTAAATCTTTCATACAATCACCACAATCTACATTGGCTAGAAACAATAAAAACAATTGGTGCCGGTAGAAATAATGAGTTGGCCAAGCTGCGTGCCCGTTGCTGTGATACTGACTTCTCAAAATAAGGAATCCTCCAACAGTGATAAAAAGTAGAGTAATCTCCTCAACTGAAGAAGGCCAGGGATGAGACTGACGTTTTTTCTGTAAACTGGCTTTTAGTTATATGTATGATAAAAAGAAAGGAACAAAGAACACAATAAAAGTGGCTACAAGTATATATAAGTATAAAAACATGCAACTACAGAAGTACCAATTATCTAACAAAAGTACGATGATACTTTCCCGAGATGATTGTCGATTGATACAGTGATCTAATCCTCTAATTACCAACTTGACAACTAACCTAATGTCTACAGACACAAAGCAAATACTCTTGGAAAAAAATCAACACACAGAAAAATACAAATGTTCCTGGACCATTCAAAGTGTACATGAAAGCCATACATATGAGTGGACTCCCACGTCCATATGCAAATTTTCAAGCCTAAGATGTGGCAAATTGCTTTGGTCAGTTTGACAGCCCCAGCTTCATTAGTCTTTGGATATGATTGCAAGCTCCATCTGCATCAGTCTAGGAAAGGAATCTGGGTGATTGGTTCCTATAAATAAATTGGACAATATAAATTTAAACAATTTGACTTACCCATAAATCTAACAAATCTAAGCTGGAGCTGCAAGCTACGCTGAGACAACCAAAAGTTTAAAGATGAACTGATGAAGAAAAAGTAACCACTTGAAAAGGAAAAGAAATAGGAACAAAAACGATGTCGCTCTACAATCGTCTCTCCCAACTCCATTCCCCTAGCTTGCCCTCTCACCTCCCCGCATATCAAGCTGGGCCAATGCTCCCAAGAGAAGAGTGTCTCAGTGATGGGCGTCGTCTAGTCGATGCTAGTGGCGATACCTAGGGTGTTCTATGTAACAAGTTCACTGCACATTTTTTTGTCTAAAGCAACACATATATGTGGAAATCATGTAAGAATAATTAAACTATTATAAATATATGTATTTTACAACTTTGAATTAGTGTCATAAACATATTTGTGCTTGAATGGAACTGTCGTAAACCTAGCGAAATTGAAGAAAGAGTAACAAGATGTGTTAGCATTACCTTGCAGTTGGACCACCATATCCGAGCACATCCTTTGACTGCCCAGCAAAGGTCCTCCCTCTCGCTCAAACAGGGGGCACACACCCAGCTAGCAGGCTGTTTCGCATACATGCTGATAATTCTGCCTTGGTTGTAGGCAAGTAGGCTGGTATATTCAGCTATAATCAGGAACTCCTCTTCACAACTGTATTTTGGCGGAAAAATAATCTACTGAGACCAGATGCATAATCATGGAGGTAGCTCAGTTTTCAAGGCATAAGATGGGTAAGCTATCCCAAAAAATGAACAACCATCATGCATATCCATATGGGAAGGGAGTTAATTACTAACCTTGAAGAACTTTTTTTGGAGAAAATTACTAACCTTGAAGAACTTTTTTTGAACCTGATGCTGCGGAACGGTCATTATGCGTGCCCAAATAAAAGGAACTGCTTATAACTTGGCAGATTATGCATACCTAAAAGAATAATTGAGTAGTGGATGTTCAAGCATCAAAAGCTTTTCAACTGGATGTTCCTTACCACACATCAAGTCAATCTTAACATTTTTCTGACCCCATGTCTTCTTCCTTCAGCAGCAACTTAAAAGATTGTACTTAATTATAGAATAAATAAAAGGCATATCAGACTTGAGTATATATTATATAAAAGATGTGAGTCCAGAAAGAAGTCCAATTTTAGTCCATGATGTGTAAATAGTCCAGAATGTAGTCTGCTTGGCTAGCGAGCTAGTGTCACCGCACCATTTGGCAACCTCACCCTTTGAGCGTCATCGCTCTCTCGTGCTGTGGCTTCCTGGATGCCTTGCCTGCCGTCGACCTAGTGCTTCTTGACAGCCAACACGTCAAGCCCTTCATGGTTGCGTTGCCACATGGTAGCAGAGGCAACTGCAAGTAACAACGACAGTCCAAGCAGAACAAATAAGATGATTATGAATTGGTCCTTCTCTTGCTTACCTATCTGGTGGTCCATGCTGCCCACATATTTGAGGACTTACAGTGAGGAAATTGAACCTTAAATTAGATGACAACAAGCTATATAAATAAATATTTTGCAAGAACAGAATGAATGTATACTAACTTCAAAATGTAGTTATCTGATTATCTAGGTGTGGTTAGTTGGGAGTTAATTGTCGTTTTATCTGATTATCTCTCAGACGAAATCAGTAAGACCAAAAATTGCCGTGCACCCATCAGTCTGACAAAATCAGTAAGACCAAAAATGTGAGTACTCATCATCTGCAACCCATGAGGAATCATTGGTTTGCCACCGAATGATGGGTAAACAAAAATGCAGCTGAAGCATCTTCAGAGAAGCACATGCCCTTGAAAATATAGAGCCAACGCTGAACATCTTTTACCCATTTCAGAAAAATGATGACAGGTCCACTACGCCCCCTTGCTAGCTCAACTAAACACCTAACAATGCCCTCAAAATCAACACTGACACTCATGACTGAATAAAAAAAAATCCACAACACTTCCCCCAACTAAACATTGGCCTGGACATGAAACTGCATGGATTAATTAATAACGATCTTATAGTATGCCTATGTGCGTACCCGCGCGTGGTCGTCACGACAAGGCAGACTTTGTCATCCATGGTAACAAGGCTTAAGCTGTGCACGCCGGAGGAACTACGCGAAGAGGCACTAAAGGGGTGCTCTCCCTCACAAGTATTCCATGGTCGACCACCATAGCGAGCCGAACACCACAGATGCAGGGACCCCTTGACTGACACGTCAAACATGCTTGTTTCAGTAAGAAATTTGCATGCACTTTTAGCGAGTCAAGATATTGGCGCCAACAATTACATAAACCAAACAATGATATAAGTATAGAAGTCATTCGATTATTTAACTGCAGCACATCCATCTAGCTAACTAAAGCAATAACCAAAATATATGAAAAAGGGATAATACTAACCATTAGCTTGTATATCTTCAGTCTTGGCTCATAAACAAACAACTTGAAACGGTAGAAACTGCTGATAGTGAAAAGAAGGTAAGTGAA
This sequence comes from Triticum urartu, assembly GCF_003073215.2. Taxonomy (NCBI): domain Eukaryota; kingdom Viridiplantae; phylum Streptophyta; class Magnoliopsida; order Poales; family Poaceae; genus Triticum; species Triticum urartu. The sequence continues at coordinate 263,216,197 of NC_053023.1, forward strand.
ACAATTATGAGATTTTCAAAGAGAAGCTCACTTTAGTTGTATGCAACCTTCGGCAACCATGTCTTCATGTGAGCATCTCCTCAAGCTAGCAATAGTTCACCGTGACCCTTGTCTGCTTCTCACCCAGCCTGTAGGATCGGCAATCAATTTATTCAATGAGAGAAACAAACTTAAATACAAATCTGATGAAATTCGAACATAATTAGAAATAACCTAACGCAATCAAATCAACCAATAAACTGATTAAGATTTTTTTTCAAAAGGGGATAACCCAACTGATTAGAACATTACTTGCTAGATTTCCTGTCCTGTGTATCATATGAATACTCCATGCACATCAACATGTCAGGGGTGATGTGGCCACAGATGGGTTCCTCTTGTGTACCGATCGAATGGAACCACTTCATCCACGGAGGCGGCGTCCCTAGGGATCAACAGAGGCGGCGGCGTGCCCTCAGCTTCCGCGATGGCAGAGGCGAAGGCAGGGAACCCTAGACAAAAATCGAGGGAGGAGTGGCGGCACGGTTTTTTTTCTTCTGTAATATTTTGTAAAGAGAATAAAATGCAGGTGGTGGTGGGAGGTGGGACGGAAAAAAACCGGACGAAAGTGGTGGGACAAAAAAAACCGTGCCGTGGACGCAATCCTACCAACTGCTCCATTAGGAGTAGAGATAAAAGCAAGGCTGCACACACCTAGGTTCAGCGCTCTTAATTAAATTTAACAAGCAGCAAAGAATTGAATGTCAAAATTCATCAAAGTTACTTAATCTGTTGTCAGCGATGACTTGTTGCACATACCAGAGGTCTAATATTCTTTCATTCTCTTCTCTTTTCTTTCGGAGTAATATGCAAAATTAGCTAGATCCATGCCCAGTCTACACTAAAAGAGTATAAGAACTTATTTCTGGGATTATAGGCTAAACATAAGCATGGCAAGCTACGCAGATAACAAGGCAACTCAAAACTATTTTTTCAAGCAAATGTAAACAGTATCAGACACACATAAATCCTACCACAGTATCATACTTCAGACGTAAACCGAACAAACAAAATTCATATCAGAGTATTTAGACATAAGTTGTTTACATCAGCCAACATTATATCCAACGGAACTTGAGGAAATTATGTTCCTAAATACAGAGAAGGTTTACTTCACTGAATGGATCTTCTATATCATCACGCTCGGCGCTGCTTTCCTGCAGAGTGCAGACATGCAAGTTAATTACTATGCATAAGAAGTCCAGCAGGTGTATTAGGACCACTGTATACTTACATAGTTAGGAAAAATAACCATGTCAACATCATCGGGGACGTCAGCTAACAGGCATCTGATGGAATACTACCGGGATATAACAACTCATTGGTGTCTAGATGCATTATCCAATCCATGCCAGATTCCTACCATGAAGAAAAATGCTTTTTGTTTATGATAAATACAATACACTAAACGAACACTATTAATAATTGCTGGTGATAAGCCGAAAACAAACATACATACCCGGGCCATCACAATGGCCATCTCCATGTTGAGTGCTTGCTTCAAAAATAGTTTGCGGTTGCAAGGCTTGTAGAAGAATCCTGCGAGCCAGGTTTCGTTCCAGATTCGGCTGCAGGTGAAACATATACATCATCAGAATGGGCATCGAAATGAATTTGTGTATAGCCCGACGAGGCACGTGGGCGGCAAAGATTGTTTCGCACCACCTGGCCTGCTACTCCTCAAGCTCCTTGGTCATGTACACCACCTTCATACCCCTAAAGAAGAAGAAGAGAAACAGAGTCAGACATTGAGAACAAGCAGAGTGAAATTGGTACTACTGGATTCTTCAAAATCTCAAGCGAGGAACGCACGGGGATGGACTCGAGGACCCCGACGACGCTGGGCTTGGCGGCCTTGCCCTCGACGAAGAGCAAAAAGTCGCCGATGACCTTGTGGTAGAAGAGCCACGGCAGGATCCGGTCCAGGCCTGCGGAGGTGCTCGTTTGCACGCACACCTGGCAAGCAAGCAAAAGATCAGCAGGTCGGACACATAGGCCATGGTGAGTAGCTTCATGGTGGTCCATGGTGAGTAACTTCAAGTGTAATCTTCAAAAGCAATCAGTATTAAAATCAGTTGATTCGGAAATAGAAAAGGCATCATGATTGTGGTAAGAAGGAACCACTAATTAGTAATCAACATGCATGTATGCATGTGGGTTGAAAGCATGGACATTGCTCAAAAACCATGAAACCAAACAATCGCAGGCTCACAGTATACAGGGAAATTAGGAAAAATATAAAATATAATTAACTGCCTGTATGCTAGAAGAATAGGTGCAGTAACTTTCGAATGTATTAACAATTTGTATATGGTATCATATTTACGTATTTAATAGGATTTTACACATAACATATCGAGGTTTAATTGCACCTGTGTGTTAAACAAGATCCAGATAGATGAATGCAGAACCAACCGATTGGATGGACAGTGAGTGCAGGGCGGTTGGAGACCTCGGAAACAGCCTCTCCAGTGGCTTCCTGCCACCGACAGTCAAGATCATCCTCTGCAACAATGCTGCGTTCATGCTTCAATAACCTAACATTCCCATTTGTAAAGCTCTCCATCCCCTCCTAAAAACAAATATCAGCAACGGTTAGTTGGGAACTATGGCACAAACACATTTGTCAGATACCTTACGAATAAATAAAATAAGGATAAAAATTGCAGGTAACTTTTAACTGAGATCAGAGCCAGTGGAACATAATGGACCATTGTTTTGTTACATTACATGATCCTAGATCCCTGTACACCAGTGAGGTGTGCAATTTACTACGGTATACTCATGGATAAAAAAATCCAGGGACAACACACTTACTAAACAGTGTGCTTGTTACTTCCAGATTGCGCTCACTGCCACTATGTTGGCAGCAACAGCGGCCATGCCTCCGGTCACAAGTGTACTTCCAGATACTGAAATAGTCTCCATACACTGCTTTGGCAACAAATTTCTATTTTCTGTATCAAAACCTAGAAGTATAGGTCGAATCTATTCTTCAAGACAAATCTAACCAAATTATTTCTTTTAGACTAACCAAAATAATGATACATAATACAGTCAGAACAATTTTACTGCACGCATTCTATGATGACATCTATCCCCACATGGAGGTTTTTCAGTAGACAAACAAAGAGCGAAATTCTGGCCTTCACGAAGCAAATCGTGAGGCAGGGATTTATCTCATCGAACAAGCTTCCTGCTTCACAGGTCGGACACATCGGCCGGTGACCGGCGAGGAAGAGGGCGGAGGTGAGATTGGAAAGGTAGTACTTTGGGGTGGTGTGTGTCCGGCGCGTCGAAGTGGAAGGACCAGCCGCGGAGGTAGGGGAAGGCGGGGCGGCGGGGGCGGCGAGCACCTCGACGCAGGAGGCGGCGGAGGAGTGGAGGGACTGCAGCCTCGACGGGGCCGGCACGGCCAGGCGAGGGGAGCCGGCGTCGTCCATGCCGCCGCGGCACTGGAGCGCGAACGCGAGGAGGGCGAGCGCGAGCAGTTGGGCAGTGAGGAGGAGCAGCAGGTGGCGCCACGCCGCGGCGCCGCCGCCGACGCGGTGGAGGACGGCGACCGGAGATCGGGCCGAGGGCGACGCGCCGACGCCAGAGAAGAGCACAACCCTAGAGCGGCGGGGGCGAACGTGAGGAGGAAACGCTCGGGGACCAATTTCCCCGCCCTGGTTTTTTTTGGGTTAACCTTCGTAGATTTTATTTTCTAGGCGTTTTTTTTGTCGATCGACAGGGTGGGAGGACGAAATAGACGTTCGAACTAGGACGGTTTTACTGTTACGTACGAGGTGGGATTGAGGACGAAAATAAATCAGGGGAAGTGGGACGATAATTAACCGACGGAGACTACCAACTGCTCCATTAGGAGTAGAGATGCACTACGGGTCATTAAACTTGTTCATCATTGCCTAAAAAAAAACTGGTTCATCATGGTCATTTTGGTCATTGTATTCAAAGAATGGCATGTTACTACGTTTGTAGTTGTTCACGTGGACTCATACTGTCACTGTCTATATTTTGGCCCGTATTGTCACCGAGTCGCATCTATTTTTTACAAATAAGCCCTCGCATCGATCAATTTTATGTTTAGAGGCGCCTTGATCAGATCTGTTGGTAAAGGGAGATGAAGGGCCGCGACCGGCGACATCACGTGAACGATTTTTTGTGGGCGAGGTTCAAAACCGAAGACGAAGGTTGATAGGTCATGTGGCGGCCCTTGTCGTCGGTGAGGAGAAAGACACCATGGGCGCAATTCGTCGAGCGATGGCACGGACCCATTGGTATACAGTAACTGGTCTTGCCTCTCTTCTCTTTCCCATTTTTCGAACAAAAATGAGATGATTTTTACTCGGTTTTGATGATTTGATCCATGATCCTATCATATAGGAGACCACGTTGTCGATCAAAACATGTTTTGATGGGCTGCTTTGTTGCAGCGACGGTAGTTGATTAGGACTTTGGGAGGGGTTTGTTAGGGTTCCTATTATGGGTTTTATTAGGGATAATTAATTTCCTGAATCAAGGTTGATGGACGTCTACCTTGCATAATGTAGGTTCCCGCAGTTTGAATTTCTCTATGGAGTTCAATGCATGTGGTTATTTTCTTGGTACTAGATGTAATAGAGGCAAAGGTGTCCCGTCTTTCGATGATATGATGGCTATCGTTTTTTGTGGAGTAGACTTTGACGATCCGATTACGAACGTGCGAGGATGTGCGCCTTAGCAATTGCTAAACCAACTCGGAGAGGTTATTGACTACGCCGAAGCACGATCAACCTGACCAAGAGGGTCTATTTCCTGCAAGCAAACGACGAACAAGTAAGAAATTAAGACTGCAGTTTGGATATTGCGAATATAAGATGAAACCTCTATTGATCGAGGTGGGGTTCTGTGAAGTCTTGGTCCGGTCATTGAATACAAATGAAGTATGCGAAGTTGCAGCTATAGCGAACTTTAATCTAAACAAAACTCAAAGTCTAAACCACGCCCTAAGGGCTGTATATATGAAGAAAGAGGGGAGGATTTCATGACCCCTTTGGAGGTGTCTAAAACTAACCCTAACTCTGTTTTCACCACACATACGGACTCTAAAAATAGCATATATTTTAGTATTTCAAAAATACATGGGTCTAGCCCAATAATAAGGTGACCCAGCACCTATAATAGTCTTTGGACAAAATTTATGAAATGGCATCTTGTATATTTCGTCCAAGACTTCATGCACTCATTATGGTGGCTTCAAGGTCCTGAAATCATCACTTGTAACTTCGTTCTTGTTCCCCCTGCGCATGCCATCATCTTCATGTTTGATCTTGCTTCAATGTTCATCCTTCTTGTCCAAGCTAGGCCCTACATTTATAAGCAAGACAAATGTATCCAATTTAAACAGCATATATTCTCATGAACATTGGAATCATTACTAAGAAACCAAAGTACATGGTAATTTAATTGGCGTGCGAAAGCTCTAATAATTGGTCTAGTATGTATAGCAGCAGGGGCTATGGGTGTAATAATGGTATTGATGTCCTCATCATCCTCCCATTTTTGAAATGAAGTTATCCTCGACGGAAGCTCATCTTCCTCACCAAAATAAGGCTTCTAATCTGCAATGTTAGAAGTGGGACTAACCCCAAAATCTGCGGGCAGCTTAAGTTTATATGCATTATCATTTATTTTCTCTAACACCTTAAAAGGACCATCAGCATGTGGCATTAGCTTTGATTTGCACAAACCAGGAAACCTATCCTTACGCAAATGTAACCAAACAAGATCTCCAGGTGCAAAGACAACATGTTTTCTACCTTTATCTCCAGCAACTGTATATTTAGCATTCATATGCTCAATGTTTTTTTAGTTAACTCATGCATTTTTAAGATCAATTGAGCACTTTGTTTAGCATCAAAATTAAGCTTTAGTTAACTCAAGCCAAACTGAATCGTAGACATGCATAAACAAGCGCGCATCACGTCGAGCAATAAAAATAGCATGTAAATATTCCAAATGTTCCTTCAAAGGTCTTATATAAATCAATATATTATCAAAATAGACTACCATAAACCGTCCAATAAAACACGTAAAATTCCGTTCATTAATCTCATAAAAGTAATAGGTGATAAGGGAATAAAGATCCACCTTTTTACCTACGCCTTCTTCCTCCTTTGCCTATCCATCTTCTGCGCACCCGAGCTCCAGCGCCCAAGCCCGCACTTCCTACCTCAACCTTCTCCAACAATGTCCGGAGCGGGAGGCAAGTGGATGGTCTCCTCCGTCACGGAGGGCCATGTCAAAAAGCTAAGGAAGGCCGGATACTTGTCCAAAGACATCGCGCACCGGCTTCCTGAGGAGGGGCAGCTTCTCCCCACCCCGAGGCCCCATGAGAGGGTAGTATTTCTTCCCCAGTTCCTCCGCGGACTGGGTTTTCCTCTCCACCCATTTGTCCGCGGACTCATGTTCTACTATGGCCTAGATTTCCACGATCTGGCCCCGAACTTTATCCTCAATATCTCGGCGTTTATCGTCGTGTGCGAGGCCTTCCTCTGCATCCGCCCCCATTTCGGCCTCTGGCTCAAGACCTTCAACGTCAAGCCAAAGGTGGTGCGCGGCAACCAGGCGGAGTGCAGAGGTGCCATGGCGGGCAAAATAGCCAACGTCCTATGGCTCGAGGGCTCCTTTGTGGAGACCTTGAAGGGGTGGCAGTCAGGGTGGTTTTACATCACCGAGCCACGCAATCCGAAGTGGATCGCAGCCCCTGAATTCCGATCCGGACCCCCTACGCGGCTCACGTCCTGGAAGGAGACGGGCTTGTCGTGGGGCGACGAAGAAGAGGTGACCGGACTGCAAAAATGCATCCAGTCCCTGGTGAACAAGCAGCTCAAGCTTGTCAACGTAGTCCAGGTCATGCTCATCCGCCGGATCCTTCCGTGTCAAGAACGGGACTTCAATTTGTGGGAGTTCAACCCGGCGCAGCACCAACTCTGAGCAGGCTCTTCGACACGACGTACGAAGATGTCTGGAAGGGGCTAACCCAAGGCGCCGAGGCTCCCACATCCGCCTCCGAAGACCGCGGATTCAGCTCGCAGCGTCCTGCTGGCGAGGTGAGATATTTTCATCTTTTACAGGATGTTAAGTTTTTTCATAGTTTGACTCTATGCGGGATCTAAACTCCCTTACCTTTGACAGGATTGGCAGGCGAAGTCCGGACTGATTAACTGTCCGGCTCCCTTGCTCGAAGACCCAGCCCCTGCTCTCTTAGTGAAGCTGCTGGTTCCGGCACCTTATGTGGTGCCGGAGAAGAAGGCCAAGAAGAAGAAGGCCACAGGGACTCAAAAGAGTTCCCGACATATGGCGGTGTCGGACTCATTGTACGACGAGTCCGAGACGCACTCCTCCCGTGAAGATGAGGAGGAGGAAGAAGAAACCTCTCCCCCTCCAGCGGGGGGAGGAAAGAAGAGGAAGGCCTCCCCAGTAGGGGAGGCCGAAGGGTCCAAGAAGAGGAAAACCCCTCCGCCGGACTACGCCCCCGACGCCGACGAGGACGAAGAGGAGTGGCCGGACAGGGCCAAGCGTCTGGCGAAATCGTAAGTGTTCGGATACCAGAGTAACTCATGATATTCCTTTTGTTGCACAACTTCTCCTAATGTCGAATATAATCATGCAGCCCGCCCAAGGACGGGTTCGACGAGTCGTCGAGCGGCTCCCTGGATTCATCGGCCATGAATTCAGTTCCACCCGCTGCCTCCCCCTGTGCCGCGGATGACGCCGAAGTGGCGTCGCGACAAGCTCCGGGGCAAGAGAAGGTGGTCCAGGAGGAGCCGCGAGGCGACCTCCCGGACTCTGGGAGTGAAGGGGATAAGACCCCCCCAGGGCTCCAAGTCCGGCTTTAAGCCGGACACCACACCGGAATCATCAACGGTTCCGGACCGTGGCAGGCGAACTCCTGCCAAGAGGAGCAAGCCTATTGAGCCGGCGTCCTCCGTCCAACCGGAGGCGCCGGACAATTTGCTAGAGGTGCTTAAGGGCGCCTCCATCGACGAGGAGCACCGTACCATCATGAGTACGGTGGTCCAGAAGGTTCGGTCCGCCAAAAGCGGACTGACTGAAGCTTGTGCTAGCCTTCTAACAGGCTTCGAGGTAAGTAAAAAAATATGTAAAAATATTACCGCATAGACAGTAGCCCCTGATGCTCTGTTTGGCATTCGGAAAGAAAAGCCGAATAGAGGATCTATTAAATATCGTAGGAGTCTAACTAAAAAGGAGTCAATATACGTATGCAGGCTTCGCTGCTGGCCACCGCCGCACTGACTGCGGAGGTGGGTGCCCTGAAGCAGGGCCTCGAGCGGACCGAGCAAGAGCTCGGCCTTGCCAAACGGCAGCTCGAGGAGAAAGAAGGTAAGAGATACCTTATAGAAAAAATGCATATAAGAAGACGCAATTGCAAAAAATGACAGGAGTATACTGCTTATTTGTAGGGGCCACAACTGAGGTGGCGACCCTCAAGCAGGCGCTGTCCGAGGCCGAGAAGAAAGCAGCCACAGAGCGCACCGAGCGGGAGAAATTTGAGGCACAGGTCGGCGAGGTGCAGCAAGAGCTTCAGGCTCTCATGAAAAAACATGAGAGTTTGGAGCTCGACTCGAAGACACGAGCGTCCGAGCTTGCTGCGGCCCTTAAAACTGCCAAATCTGCCAAGGACGAAGCCCAGAAGGCCCTCCAGGAATTGGATGCGGTGAAAAAGATAGTGGCGGGTAAGGCATTCTCTATGCAAAGCAGACATATAAAAGTAAACTACTTGTTACTTACCCGAATCCGGAGCACTCCAGGGGCATTCACAGATCTTCCCCGCAGCGTATCCGATGCCGCCGCATTCTACCGAGCCGAGGAAGGCAGCTCGACGGAGAAGGTGTTCTGGTCTCAGTATGCTGAGGCCGAACACCCTGTCCCTTTGAGCGACCAGCTGAAGCAGCTGGTCGAGCTCCACAAGGCGGCCGAACAGGCCCTGAAGGGCTTCATAGTTCGGCTGTGGCTTGGAGAGGCCCTGCCTGGGAGCTACTTCAGACTGGTGCGGCGGCTTGTGGAGGCTTGTCCAAGGCTCGAGGTCATCAAGCGCTTCGTCTGCATCGAAGGTGCCCGTAGGGCCCTTGCCCGTGCAAAGGTGCACTGGGGTAAGCTGGACGGTGAGAAGCTTCTGAGGGATGGGCCGCCACCGGGGAAGGAGCATCGCAAGCCCGAGAACTATTACAAGGATGTTCTGGCTGGTGCCCGCCTTATGGCGGATGAATGTACCAAGGATGTAATTTTTGAATGAACTCGCTCGTGTTATCCTGTGCACTGAAAACTTGTTCATATGCGCTAAGCAATGCTTGTTGAATTTAAAATATTACTTTCTGTGCGGCCGTTTATCAAAAAATTGAGAGATGGCCAGTCGTCGGCTTCTGCCCCCATGCCACTAGTGCTGGGGTGTTCGGGATAAACCTGAGCGCTCTTTTTCCCATGATTGGGTCCGTCGAGGGAGGCGCTCAGCACAACGAACAAGGCAATCGGACTATAATGCTTGAACACTCTCACTTAGCCATAGAACTCTATAATTTTAAATTTCGGTGAAGCCCCTAGTATTCGGAAGACCGAGTTCGGGGCGCTATCCACGCCTTGGCCGGACAAAGCCGGTTCCTCGCTCGAAGCGGCATAAGTCTTTAAGGACTCGAAAAACCTCTCGAACAGCGACCGGTCTCTCGCCTCATCATGACAGTCAGTTTTAGCTTTCTCTACTGAGGTGCTCAGCCCAGCTCAACTGGGGCACAATCGCAGTAGTTCTCCTAGTGCTACCTTAGCCGATATAGCGGAACGTAAGGCACCAAAACATAGGAGCCGGGCAAACCCAACTATTGACCCAAATCATGATTCGGAGCCAATGCATATAGTGATATAAGTTCGGGGTGCCGCACTTGTGAAAGTGTACGGACTTCTCACGCCATATTGATGGGTACTGAAGCCCCTGGCATATTTTTGTCGTACCACGGTGTACGGATGCAACATGTTATTAATAAACATATATATAAAAAAGAGGATAATGCAAAAAATAGACAAAAATCTATGCATTGTTTATAGAAAGGCTGCTATGAAAGCGGAATGATACAAATAGTGCGATAAGCAAAAGAAATTGGACTATTTAACATGTCCTGGCCAGGGGCAGGCCGCGGAATTGTATTAAAAAACAGGTATACTGCTCGTAATAGAGACCACTTGGGAGTTCCATAATGCGGCGTGGCTTGTCTGCTTTCCTGGATCTTGCATCGTTTGTGCGGCAGTTGAATTGCCGAACGGGTCGTCCGAAGTATGGAGTCCTGAGAGTAAGGAAGAAAGAAGAAAAAAAAGGAATCCAGCAGCCCCTGGTGCGGTTTAAGCCGTTTTTCGGGCGTGACATGATAGTGCCCCTTCCCCTGTGCCCATGGTATTTCAAGAGCGTAGTTATGTACGTGAAGCACTGGTTTTGCTATATCGCGAGGGCTAGGGTTGGGGCCGCATTGCTACGCTAGCTCAGAATGTGCCAGGCGGTCTTGTTGTAGGGTACTCCGGGCGCGTTTGACAGTGTCCGGCTTTTTGAAGGCCGAACTGGAGAACTGCCTAGAGAGGCTGCTTTGTACTTCTGCTGCGAGCGCTGCCGTGTGCTCCTCCGTTCGGAGGGAGCGTTCGGTGTTCCCATTGACCGTGATTACTCCTCTAGGGCCTGGCATCATGAGCTTGAGGTATGCATAGTGCGGTACTGCGTTGAATTTTGCGAATGCGGTTCGCCCGAGTAGTGCGTGATAGCCACTGCAGAACGGGACTATGTCGAAGATTAACTCCTCGCTTCGGAAGTTATCCGGGGATTCGAAGACCACTTCCAGTGTGACTGAGCCTGTACAGTTGGCTTCTACACCTGGTATGACGCCTTTAAAGGTCGTTTTGGTGGGCTTGATCCTCGAGGGATCCATGCCCATTTTTCGCACTGTATCCTGGTAAAGCAGGTTCAGGCTGCTGCCGCCGTCCATGAGGACTCTTGTGAGATGAAATCCGTCAACGATTGGGTCTAGAACCAATGCGGCGAAGCCGTCGTGACGGATGCTAGTGGGGTGGTCCCTTCGATCAAAGGTGATCGGGCAGGAGGACCATGGGTTGAACTTTGGGGCGACTGGCTCTATCGCATATACGTCCCGTAACGCACGCTTCCGCTCCCTCTTGGGGATGTGGGTTGCGTATATCATGTTCACCGTCCGCACTTGAGGGGGAAATCCCTTTTGTCCACTGTTGTTCGGCGGCCTGGGCTCCTCCTCGTTGTCGCTATACAGCCCCTTGTCTTTGTTTTCGGCTCTTAACTTGCCTGCCTGCTTGAACACCCAACAATCCCTGTTGGTGTGATTGGCTGGCTTTTCGAGGGTGCCATGTATCTGGCACAAGCGGTCGAGTATTCGGTCCAAACTGGACGGGCCCTGAGTATTTCTTTTGAATGCCTTTTTCCGTTGACCGGATTTGTAGCCTCGGAATCCGGCATTAACTGCCGTATCCTCGTTGCTGTCGCTGTTAACGCGACACTTTTGTTTGTTCCGACACGACCTGTCACTTTTGTCCTTGGTATACGAATTACCAGGGTTCTTGGTTAAGTTGTTGCTGCGAGCTAGCCAGCTGTCTTCTCCCGCGCAAAAGCGGGTCATGAGTGTCGTGAGGGCTGCCATAGATTTCGGCTTTTCCTGTCCCAGGTGTCGGGCCAGCCACTCGTCACGGTTGTTATGCTTGAAGGCCGCTAAGGCCTCTGCGTCCGGACAGTCGACTATCTGGTTTTTCTTTGTTAGGAACCGTGTCCAGAATTGCCTGGCCGATTCCTCTGGCTGCTGAATTATGTGGCTTAGGTCATCGGCGTCCGGTGGTCGCACATAAGTGCCCTGGAAGTTGTCAAGGAATGCGGCTTCCAGGTCCTCCCAAGAACCGATTGAGTCTGCTGGCAGGCTGTTAAGCCAATGCCGGCCCGGTCCCTTAAGTTTGAGTGGGAAGTATTTGATGGCGTGTAGATCATCACCGCGGGCCATGTGGATATGAAGGAGATAATCCTCGATCCATACCGCAGGATCTGTTGTGCCATCGTATGATTCGATGTTTACGGGTTTGAAGCCCTCAGGGATTTTATGATCCATTACTTCATCTGTGAAGCATAGTGGGTGTGCGGTGCCTCTATATTGGGCTATATCACGACGCAGCTCGAAGGAGTTTTGTCTGTTGAGTTCGGCCCGGCCGGATTCATGGCATCCAGAGTGACGATCACCGTCATGTGCCGTAGGGCGCCTGCGTGATCCGTAGATCAATCTTGTTTGCCTTGCCTTGTCCTCCAGTATGTCGCGCAGGTCGGGCGTATTTTCCCATGCCTTAGTATGCTTGATGCGGCGCCGGGGCATGGCTTGAGTGGAGGGCCGAGAGGCCTCTCTGTCGCGGCCACGAGGTGGCCGGTCAGCCATGTCATGCACTGGTGATGTAGGTGCTTCCTCCTCTAGTCGGGGTAGCAGCCTGCGCTTTGGGTAACTCTTGGAGGGGCGTTCGAGTTCATACTCTTTGGCCGCAAGGACTTCAGTCCATCTGTCAGCTAGCAAATCTTGATCAGCTCTAAGTTGTTGCTGCTTTTTCTTGAGGCTGCTTGCCGTGGCCATAAGCCTGCGTTTAAAACGCTCTTGTTCGGCGAGATCCTCTGGCATGACGAACTCGTCGTCGTCGAGGCTTGCCTCGTCTTCGGAGGGAGGCGTATAATTATCGTGCTCAACCTCTTGGTCCGCCGCCCTCTCGTGAGGGCTGGCTTCTCTGTCCTCCTGTGCTGAATCTTGCTGGAGGGGGTGTCCTTCGGCGCTATCCGGAGTAGTATTATCTCCCGTGCCGGAATCACCGTTTTTGCTTGGGCGGGATTTAGAGCGGCGCCGCTGACGCCGGCGCTTGGGCTGTTTCTTAGAGGTATCGTCCCCCGCTGTTTCATCGCCATCTCCATCCTTTGGAGTGTCCACCATATATATGTCATATGATGAGGTGGCCTTCCAGCGCCCTACAGGTGCTGGTTCTTGTTCGTCTCCTGCATCGTCGTCCATGCCGTCGATGTCTTCGGAGTCGAAGTCAAGCATGTCGGTTAAGTCGTCGACAGTGGCTACGAAGTGGGTGGTGGGTGGGTTTTGAATTTCTTCATCGTCCGTATCCCAACCTTGCTGACCGTAGTCCGGCCAGGGCTCTCATGATAAAGAGATAGACTTGAGGGAATTCAGGATGTCGCCGAAGGGCGAGTGCTGAAAGATGTCTGCGGCGGTGAACTCCATTATCGGCGCCCAATCGGATTCGATCGGCAGGGGCACGGGGGGCTCAGAGTTCGGAGAGGAATCTGGCTCCTCGGAGTCACGAGCCATGCGGAGTGCGGGGCTGGAGTTCGGCTCGATCGCCTCTGAGATCGCAGCCCCTGAGGCAGCGTCCAACCGCTGATCCTCGATCGGCGCAGTAGGCTCCGAATCAATGGTCAGAACCGATGCGTGTGCGGCCTCCAAGGCGCCGTTCGGCGGCAGAGTTATATCATGCCCATCGAGACAGTGCGACGCGCTTGGCTGTGGCTCGAATCCGTCGAAGATCAAGTGCCCGCGGATGTCAGCCGTGTAGTTTAGGCTTCCAAACCTGACCTGATGGCCAGGGGCGTAGCTTTCGATCTGCTCAAGGTGGCCAAGCGAATTGGCCTGCAGTGCGAAGCCGCCGAAGACGAAGATCTGTCCAGGGAGAAAAGTCTCACCCTGGACTGCATCGTTGTTGATGATCGAAGGAGCCATCGGGCCTAAAAGCGACGACACAGAGAAACTCTCAATGAAAGCACCAATGTCGGTGTCAAAATCGGCGGATCTCGGGTAGGGGGTCCCGAACTGTGCGTCTAGGCGGATGGTAACAGGAGACAAGGGACACAATGTTTTACCCAGGTTCGGGCCCTCTTGATGGAGGTAAAACCCTACGTCCTGCTCGATTAATATTGATGATATGGGTAGTACAAGAGTAGATCTACCACGAGATCAAGGAGGCTAAACCCTAGAAGCTAGCCTATGGTATGATTGTTGTATGATGAAGTTGTCCTACGGACTAAAACCCCCCGGTTTATATAGACACCGGAGAGGGTTAGGGTTACACAAAGTCGGTTACAATGGTAGGAGATCTTGAATATCCGCATCGCCAAGCTTGCCTTCCACGCCAAGGAAAGTCCCATCCGGACACGGGACGAAGTCTTCAATCTTGTATCTTCATAGTCCTGGAGTCCGGCTGAAGGTATAGTCCGGCTACCCGAACCCCCCCCTAATCTAGGACTCCCTCACTCACCATGCAGGAGTTAATCCGACTATTAATCAAGATAGGTTAATTGAGTCAATACTATAGATCTCCATCTGTAGATCCTGAGATCCCCTGTGCGCGGTTGCTGGTCTGCTTGACAAAAATGGTGTTATACAATACATGCAGGTGTAGCAGCGACTGAAAGTGATTGGTATTAATGCTTCTTCTTCTTGGTATAGCTGCGGCTTGCACTTCTGGGCGCGTGGTTTGGCAGTCGCGGCATGCACGACTAAGCAGATAATCCAAATCATCAAATTTTCACATCTTCCCCAAGGAAAAAAGAAAGGAGAAAAACATTCTGAGCGATAGATCATATGACTACTTGCGAGTGTCCAAGATTTTTATTGTCAGCAGTTGTACCCTCTTCAAAAAGTTACTCCCTCTGTAAAGAAATGTAAGAGCATTTAGATCACTAGTTTAGCGATCTAAACACTCTTATATTTATTTACGGAGGGAGTACTACATTTGCACCATAGAAATGGATTCCCACATAGGATCTAAAGAAATATTATGGTACATGGATTCTGTTGTGCATCTTCTCCAGTGGACAGAAAATACCACATGGCCAGGACAAAGTTACAAGTGGACAGGAAATAACACTCAGTTTCTGCAGCTAAACAATTAATTCAGGTGTTTTTAGTGAGTGCGGGTTGATTACAAGGAAAGGCAGGGGCTATTTGCAAAAACGCACGCACTGACCAGCTCGGGCCCGAGGAGTCCAGTTGTCACGCTGTGATTAGTCCAGGACCAAAGTTGCACATATGGTGCAAGTTCTAGGACCGGGTAGGGTCATTTTGCAAGTTCTAGGACCAAATCATCACATCCTAAGCAAGTTCTAGGACCCCCAGCCTATTATAGAAGGGAAAACATAGGTTCTGTTTTGCATTCTTATAGAAAAATAGAACTGAGTTGTGCGTCGTCTTGAAAAAACAAACATAACCTGATGTTATAGACAAGCTAGGCTGGGAGGCCCAGAGGCCGCTTGATACCCGTTGGATCCAAAAAATTTGAAACATGTCGTGGGCTGCGCATGTTAAACAACAAAACCTAGGCCATGGACCTGGTGGGCCCGGGACTGTCAGCCTCTCGACGAACAATCGTCTCCCGATTCCTCTTGTTTTGCTGACCATGTTGGGAACGACATACGGCGGCGCCGCGGCACGAGAACCAAGGCGGAGGATGACGTCGAGACCTCAAACTGAACTAACCAGAGCGGGGGAAGACGCAAGCGGAGGGGAGTACGAGGGTTGACTTGTTCGGGTGCAGGGTGGGCCGGTGGAGCTGCAGCCACCAGACAATGTATGGGTGTAGAGGGATGGCCTGGCCAACGCCATATGCTATGATGGGTCACTGAGGCGTGGGCGGCAACGCCGCCAACCGCTGTAGGAAGAGGACGAAAGATTGAACAAAATAAAGAAATACAAATGGACAGGTGGTTGGTTTGAGATGTCTGTGTGCGAGACCTGCTGGGTCCACCTGAGAAGGGGAATATGTTGGGAGGAAGGAGATTCAAAGCACGACAGCCCAGTGAACTAGTTACATACATAAGCAAATAGCCACTAAAAAAGCAAACAAGTTAGTGGGTTCTTAGACGAAATATTTCGGACAAAACAGATAATTACGACACATAGGCTAATGCATGAAACACTCATATGATAAAGGTGCTTAAATAGATAAATTACATCATCTAGACCTTCCTGGCATGCTTGATCATGATGCTGCGGCTGTCCGTGTACTCGTCTGTTACGGGAAGCAGACACACCCTCATGTCCAAGATCCACCTGTACATGTCATAGCATGCGTACACGTCCTTGCCCGCGTAGGTTATGTAGGCTAGATTTAGAGGTACCTCCCACGTGTTTAGGTCCTTGGTATGGTCGTCTTCTTTCATGTTGGAGTAGCAGGGGTCGATGATGGTCTCAACGAGGTCAACCACGGAGTCCTTCTCCTGCCCATTGCTGATGATCTTGTATTGCTTTTGGATGTTGACAAGCTTGTTGCACCAGATGGCCGAATCATCGCATTCTTCCTTCTCTCCACCGTAGCGAAGGTGCAGTCGGCGCTGCTGATGAAACGGGTGAATGCTCCAGAACCTATGATGGCCCTACAACAGTGATAGACGAGAACCTCGTCCTGCATGCATACTTGGGCGACGGTGACCCGCTGGTCCCTGCCAGGAGAAGAATGGATGGGCACAAGGTCTAGTCCTGCGACCTTGTGCTTTCTCGTCCTATAGGTACTGCTTGAACTCGGCAAGGCAGAGATTCACCAAGTCTGGATCATTGGTGTACATCACATTCAACTTGGTGCAACCATGGGTATGAACGGTGAACTCAAAGGTGAACTCCTTGCTGAAGTCCATATCCAGCAGGCTCACCCCTCGGATCGCTATTGGAGTCTCTTCATGTGAATGAGTGGGTAGGCAGCGACGGCAATTCGTTTTCCAGCTCTTGGGGAACTGGATTCAATAGTAAACTGAGTGTGTACAAGTGACAACAGTTACTACCCCCTCACTCGATGCACGCCTGATAGAACATGTACGCTCGGTGCATTCAAACACCTCCATTAAGAAGCCTATTCCGGCCACACGTCGGTTCAGGAGTGGGTCTGTATTGGTACTGCAATAACAAGTCACTACTGCAGGATGCTGGTAACGCGACACTACGATCAAAGACCCTTCAACGGAACTGTGTGCGATGCCATAATCACAAACGGTGGTGTAAAATAACCGTAAAAAAGGATGCAGGAGAGTAGCAATTCTCAATCAGTGTGATTCATTCATATTAACTGAGACATTATCTTAACAATGCCTTGTTTCAACATGTATAAAGAACGACAAAGCAGAAAAGTATCATTCCCAAAACAACGCGACTGATTCATTTTAACAGAGACATTATCTTAACAATACCATGGTTAAACATGTAGAAAGAACTACAAAGCAGGATAGTACCATTTGTAAAACAATTTAACTGATATATAATAACAGAGACATTATCTGAACAATACATTTCTTAAACATGTACTCCGGCCGATCCCTAACAGAAATGGTACTCCCGCCGATCCCTAACAAGCGTTACAGTTTTGAACTAAGATTCAGTAGTTAATTCTGAGGAAAGTAGGTACTGACCTTTCAAGACCAATATTTGAAACAACTCCTGAGGAAGATCTAAAAGAGATCTCAACACATATATGGAAATCCGGTCTCATTTTGTGTAGTTCCACCAAAATTAAGCGAAGCAAAATGTCACAATAGCAACAAGTTGAATAGATATCCCTGTTTTAACAAAGGCAAAAAAGGAATCAATTACTGGCCAACAAAGGAGGTTGAAACACGCGGCCACAAAAATGGTAATCCTGCCAATCCCTAACAAGTGTTGCAGTTTTGAAATAAGACTCAGTAGTTAATTCTAAGAGTGTCATTGCTTAATTTTACCAGCGGCATTAGATTAACAAAAAGCATAAACAGTTCCAGGGAGAGTGGGAGCAACAACAACATGTGCTTCCATCTACTTATAAAGGGGGTGATGCAAAGTTTGTTGTAACAAAGCAACAAACATAATGTCTGGGTTGGTCCCATTTTTTCACTACTTAATGGGAAAAGACAGCAATACAATAGCTTCAATTCAACATTTATTTAAAACAGTACCAATACAAGTATCACAACATCTCAAAACACACTGCACGTTCATGTGGATGAAGGCAAGTACCAACCTGTCATGACGCACACAAGATCACGTACGAATCTGCCAACATGAATAGGAAATCCAAGCTCGTTTTGTGCAGTTTCACTGAAATCCAGTAAAGTCGCCGGTGTGACATTTAAGTTTGCTATAGAAACAAGTTGAATAGATATCCCTAATTTAACAGAGGCAAAAAGGAAACAATTACCGCCAATAAAGGAGGATGAAACATGTAGCCACAAAAAGAAGCATCTACCTTATCTTGATGGAAAACAAAGTATAGGACAATAGCATTTCTAAGACGGTTGCATTGATTCATATTAACAGAGAAATTCTCTTAAAATAGTTTAGTAGTTAATTCTGAGAGTGGAATTGCTTAATTTTACCATCAACATTAGATTAAGAAAAAGCATAAACAGTTCCGGGGGCGAGTGGGCGCAACAACACCATGTGCTTCCATCTACTTATAAAGGGGGTGATGCAGAGTTTGTTGTAGTAAAGCAACAAGCATCATGTCTGGGTTGGTACCATTTTTGTTCACTACTTAATGGGAAAAGAGAGAAATACAATAGCTTCAATTCAACATTTATAGCACAAATGCCCGTGCGTTGCAACGGGAGAAAAATAATAATATCACAGACATCTAGCCTAATAATCATGACTCAAAGACTCCACCTCGCTCGCCCTGCAAGTCCATGTCCTCTATTTTAACACGGCATTCATCTATCATGGCTTTTCGTAGTTTCCGCCCTCACTGACGGGTACCCCGGTGTCCATTTGATCGTAATGCATCTAGACGTGGCCAATCCCAAGGCGATGAGCTTGGCCATCACATGACACACCTGTCATTGAATCGCACCGGCCCAATGGATTAAACTGCCCCAATGCAAGGGAATGTTTAAACTAATCTGTTGAGGTGGGTTGAGCGGTGCCCTCTGTGTCCCTCGGGCACATGCTCCATACAATTTCTCCTGCACAACCCTGGTGCTTCGTTATGGAGCAAACATCTGTGGCCCTATACGAAGGTTGTCCAGATCAAGGAACTGGGTTACAGTCTAGGTCGCTAATGTAAAAAATGATCGGTCACTCTGTGGTAGGGTTCTTAGGAGGCCACTTCAGAACATTGGACATGATAATGTGCGGCTAACGACAATGTTGGACACTTATCCCCTACCACATTGAGCACTAACTCAGTAGCATGCCAGCCGGTCGCCGCCAAGGCAACTCGCCTACAACTCCAAGCAACTAATATCAATTAATGATTCTAGGGGATGCGCCCACTCCCATGACATGTTTGCTTCGCTGCATGCGCCCACTGCCATAGCAAGATCTACGGTTTTCTAGTTGTGTGGAAATCACGCTTGCTTGCCCTGATTGGCTCTACCAACTCAGCCAAATCAGTAGTTGTCTAATTCTCTCTTTTGGTTGCGTCGCTGAAATATATATGAACTTGGACTGCACAAGGTTCGGTAAAGGAATATGCATACTATCAACTTGTGTGTGCTCTTGTCTTAATTTGGATATGTAGTGCCAACATGTTGTTTGAATCCATTAGTAATGGTTGATTGGTGAAGCTATGGTTAGATCTCATAGTACTTTCAGGTTGCAATCTGAATTGAGCCGACAATTACTTGAAGAGAAAAACAAAAAGATGCAGTATTGCAAGTGCAAGTGCGAGTGTGAATTGTTTGGGATTGGGACGAAAAAATGTTATCTGTTGTAGTGTATAAATACGATATAGCTCATTTTATTCCATGAGAGTTGCTGGCATAGTTGGTTAATGTGATGGGATTTGCACCTCATGTAGCCAGTTTGAATCCCACTAATGCACGTAGTTTTTGCTGAATTTCCAAAAAAATGGAACTCCAGTAGGCCCGGGTCCATGAGAGAAGAGTGTTCACCAAGACTTGTTCGCAGAAGGAATAACGTACACAAATTGTGACTCGATGTACGAAACGCCGTCGATTCTATTTGACCCTTGTGAGCATCAAAATGTTGTCGCTTCGCTGAAGGTAGCGTTTAGACGGCCGACTTTTTTGGACCTTTCATTCAGAATTTGAAATTTTCTTCAATTTTTTAGAAAATGTTCGTATCTTTTTTCAATAGAAGTTCGTAATTCCAAAATTTATTCATCTTCTTAAAAAATCATGTAATAACAAAATTTCACCATAGAGAAAAAAAAGTTCACCATACATTTGAAAACTCTTCACTATATATAAGAAAAGTTCATCATATATAGGAAATTTGTTCAGCGTGCATTTAAACAAATCATTGTATATTTAAAAATGTTTAGTGTGTATTTGAAAAATGTGCACTGTATACTAAAAAAATTCATTGTGTATTTTTAAATTCAATTTTTTCAAACATTTCGGAATTTTGTTGCTAGTTAAAAAATTACATTTGAAAAAATATTCACCATATACTAAAAAATGTTCAGTGTATATTTATGGCCCAGCGCTAATTTTGTCACCACATTCGCGTGCAAACTAAAGGCTCCATGTTCAATTCTTCCTCGGGCCTCCTATTTTTGGCTGGTTTTCAAAAATAATAATAATCCGGAATGTCCTATGTACATTTGAAGTGCAGCACTGCTTTTGAACACCAAACATCATAAGGGAGAGTGGCTAGCACCTTAGCCCTAAACCCGGAGGTCCCGTGTTCGATCCTCCTTCGGTCGCTTTTTTCCTTTACTTTTTCCTAAAAGGAAAAACTCAGGAAGCACGTGTCGATGGTTTTCAAAAAAAAAATCAGAAGCGATGTACGAAATTTGACCAAAAAAAGTGGAGAAACAATCCTTCCTTTAATATTAGGGAAAGATTTAAAACGGTACCAATACAAGTAGCACAACATCTCAAAACACACTCACGATCATGTGGATAGGACATGGGACATGCCAGCACCATATGCGTCCACACGTATAAATGGGTCCCTTTTTTCCTTTACTTTTTCCTAAAAGGAAAAACTCAGGAAGCACGTGTCGATGGTTTTCAAAAAAAAAATCAGGAGCGACGTACGAAATTTGACCCAAAAAAGTGGAGAAACAATCCTTCCTTTAATATTTTAGGGAAATATTTAAAACAGTACCAATACAAGTAGCACAACATCTCAAAACACACTGCACGATCATGTGGATAGGACATGGGACATGCCAGCACCATGTGCGTCCACACGTATAAATGGGTGATGCAGAGTATGTAGCCAAGCAACATATCTGTGTTGGTCCCATATTTGTTCTCTTTGATACTTTTTCCTATGTGAGGGCATCAAATCTAGTCCTGCACAAACTACCCGACCCCCCAGTTTCTTTCCCTTTTCAACAAAGAGTTCGGTTCCTTACATATGTGTGTACTGGGTTACCCCCCTTTTCCCTTTTTGACCAACAAAGCGGCTGGATAGCTAGTCTATACTACTATCCCTCCCTCCTTTCCTCATTGAACCACGTCCTAGATTCATGCTCCACCCCACCGCACCCTTCTTTCCTCTTTGAACCAAGACCTAGATTCGACTATAGAATCGAAAAAGATCTGCATGCAGCTAGACCAACGATGGTTTCAAAGAAACTTATACCTTAGGGTCATCGGGATGTGGCAAGGCGTGCGGCGGGAGGTCGGATCTGCCCACACTACGTACGACAGCGAGGAAGAAGGGGTCGGTGGCCCTCCCGCACAGGCGCTGGGTGAAAGAGAAAAGCACAGCCGGCAGTGGATTGCCTCCCTTGCCGAAGGCGATAGAGTGAACGCGGAACCTCCTCCCCTTCCCGGTGCGACGGGATCCGGACGCCTCCTTCGCCAGCTGTGAGGGGGGTGAGATAGACAGAGGCCACAACGCAGTATTGTTTAGATCTGGTGAAGAGGGTGAGAGACCGTGAATATATCAAACCCTAGCAAAGGAACGCTGAGCCTCCAGCGTGTATATATATGTAGTGTGGTGAGAGTGTGGAGAGTGCAAACCATAGCGAACAAGCGCTGAGGCTCCAGCTTATCTATACTGCAGTACGGATTGAGCTCCGGTGCCTTAACTACACCTGCTTTTGGTTATATGATAGGTGGGCCAGCCACATTTTGGGCCCACCTGTCATAAACCCAAAGGCAGGTGCACTAAAGTCAATGAAGCTGCGTCCATATAGTACTCGTGTATATGACTAATATATAGTGGAGTGGTTTTCTTATTCTCTCCATAACAATCGTTTTAAATTGCGTAAGTATGAAATGAAACTCTTTATTTAACGTACCAGTGAAGAAAACTACTACTCCCTCTGTTCCTAAATATTTGTCTTTCTAGAGATTTCAACAAATGACTACATATGGAGCAAAATGAGTGAATCTACACTGTAAAAAATGTCTATATACATCCGTATGTGGTAGTCCATTTCAAACCACTTGAAAGACAAATATTTAGGAACGGAGGGAGTACTTCCGATGAACTAATGATCCATGCGTCCTGGTTGCACTTCCTGTCCTTCATGTGCGGCACACTACCCCCCCTTAAGTGAACAACCACACATGCGCCAAATTATCAGAAACGTGTGAGAGTGTGTACAAATAAAGAATTTTAATTTCAATTATCGGAAAGGTTTGAGAGTATGTACAGTTTGCCCTCTCTAATAATTATGGTTTGTTGTGTTCGGCCTAAACTTGGTCAAACTTTACAAAGTTTGACTTCAGTCAAATCTAATATGCGGAGTAAATAAAAATGGAGGGCTACTACGACCATCCGGGTTTTTAGTCCACACCATTTTTTAATCAAAGTTAATAGTTGGACAAATAAAATTACAGGGAAGCTGGAGAAAAAGTTGTGAGAAGGCTTAGAAATCAATACAAAATTTATGCTCTTAGTACCAACGTCGATCCTTCTTCGAGGAAACATTTGGTTCATAGCCAATTGTGTGATGAAATTGCACCAATGTGAAAGACGACTGCGTCTCCAACACAACCAAGGTGAACTGATGAAGGATATCATCTTTGTGGGTAACAAGCAAAGAGCACTGATGGAAGACAGCTTGTTTTTCATTGAAAATCGATCAGCTTCAACAGCCGACGCAGCCATGAGGCGCAACCATGAGCATCGATAGGTCATCGTGGTGATGCGTCATCCATTTGGCATCAAGTTTGGGTGAGGCACCTACGAAGTTTGACAAATCCTCACCGCGGTCTGTTTCTTCTCAGTAATCAAGCTCGAGGAAGGAAGAACCACGTGGCAAAGGACAGTGAGGCGGAACAACAAGGCCATCCAATTTTGTGCAGTTCCACTAAAATTGAGGAAGACATGCCCGAGTATGGAGATAAACATCGCTGTTTCCAAAAATATAAAAAAGGGATATAGTGTTGTTACTTTGTTTTACAAAATTAACAACGACATCTCAATTGTCAATAAGAATTATGAAAAATACACCAACAAACAGAAGCATCATGATTATCTTGATGGGAACTAAACCAGGATACCCGAGAAAAAAAGCATTACTTCATTTAACCAGTGATAGTATTAGATTAGCAGCAGCAATAGGAGCATATGGACAATGACTGCACAACCACCATGTACTTTTTGTCAAAACAACATGTATAGCTCCACTGAGGCATAAATCAGGACAACTTTTCGAGTGGCATTTCATCTATAATAGTAGGTGATGTTGGACCAGCCGACGAACCCTAGCTACTATACATGGGGAGCTGGGGAATAGTCGCATAGAAGAAAACCCGCATGCAGCAACCTGGGGAGCTGGACCAGTACAAGAAGTTATACCTCAGGTGGGCGAGATGTCGCTTAGGCGGGCGGGCGGGGTCTGCCCACACGACGGCAGCGAACAAGGGCGCGGAGGACCTTCGTCCGCGCCAGCGCCGGCTCCGAGAGGACGGTGCGCATCGGCTTCCTCCATCACCGACGGTGACAACATCAACGCTGCACCTCCTCACCTCCCGCAGTGGACGGGATTCAGCCGGATCTGTGACCACCGGTGAGGAGAGAGATAGTGTGGACACTGTCATCTTGTTTTGATATGGAGAGGGTGAGAGAGCGAGACGCGAGAAACTCTATCAAACAAGAGGCTATAATGGAGTAAAAAAATCTCTCCATAGCAGTGGTTTTAAATAGAATACGCGCGTTCCCGAAAAAAAGAAACGAAAACTGGCGGACAATTTTTTAACGTACCAAGAAAGAAAACTCAATCAAAAACACGCCCCTGCTTCCAGGTCGCGAGAGTCGTCGCGCACACACACATAGACATAGACATGCATACCCGTGTTTACGTAAAATTCCATTTCCATCTCCAATCATATTTGTCCAACTGGCACATTATTTACGTTGTTAATTACATACGCGGCAATATTAACGTACAACATCTTGTTTGCGGGCGTCCGGACCGCTGCCATGGCCGCTCCTGACCAATCCGAACCCTCTTCATCACTCGCACGTGCTTCCCGCCCAAAACGGTCAGTGTCATATTCATGCCCGGCCAGAGCGGACGCGACCTCTCACTGGCGCCGGCATTGAAGCGGCGCGCTAGCCAAGAGAGCGTCGCCCACGCCGCTTCCTGGTGCACGCGACTGCTCCGTGTCCAAAGGTCGCAATAGCGAGCCACAAAATGCATGTAAAAAGTTCTTGGGAGTCTGTGCTACAGCTAGCCGTCCTCCCCCAACTCGTCAATCTCTTCCAATAGTACTAGTAATCCATGGCGTGATCCATCAACAAGCAGGCGGGAAAGTTATCGTATACTCGGTTTGCGGTGAGTGGCATGCCGAGCGACCATGTGGGGTCGAGCCGTGGAGGAGGGTGAGACACGAATGCGACAGACGTGATTTAAACGTTGGTTTTGCTC
Organism: Triticum urartu; assembly: GCF_003073215.2. NCBI lineage: Eukaryota > Viridiplantae > Streptophyta > Magnoliopsida > Poales > Poaceae > Triticum > Triticum urartu. Next base: position 263,241,085 of record NC_053023.1, read on the forward strand.
GATGGCGCGATCTAACGAAACGAAATGTTGGTTTCTCTCTGTTTCCATTTTTTCTCCGGAAAAACGAAAACTCTCCACTCCATTTTCATTCCCACTCCAAGGTTGCCCCGTTACAACATTCCATCAAATACAAAGGAAAACTAACACGCATACTGATGCATCTCAATGATTCACAGATCATAGCCAATATTTACTTCACAACTAAAGACAAAAGTTGTGAGAGCGTGTACGAAAGAAAAACTACTGATGGGGTCACTACGACTTAAACCCTAAACGATAAACATGATTTAATTTCCTGGCCAGGCAGAACCTATCGAAGGAAAGACGACTGGCACCCTCGGATCATACGATGCTTTTGTGCAGTTCCACTAAAATCGAGCTGAGCATCCCTGATGGCAAAGATATTGAAGAAGTGTGATTAGAATAATAGTACTGGCACTAGTTCATGAGACATAAACTCATCACAAGTAGAAGCCGGTATAAGTAGAGAAAGATCGACATGGAGATGGAGCTACATGGGGAGCTGCGGCAGTGGAGCAAGCCGGCTCCAAAAGGAAGATGGACTACCTGGGACGTCGGGTTGTAGCTAGAAGGGCAGTTGGGACGCGGCATCGGCCCATACCGCGGTGACCCCCGATTGGGACGCACCGACTGTGGATTTTCTCCCTCGCCGATGTCGACCGCGTCTACGCAGAACATTGTTCCCTTCCCCCAGCTGCAGGATCAGGCCGGATATGTGACCAGCGGTGTGGCCACCGTCGTTCTATGCTTGTGAAGAGAGCAACCCAAGCAAGCAGGCTTGTAGCTTAGGCTCATGCTAGTGGTTTTCTTTTTCTCTCCATATCAACCATTTTATATTGTGTATGTGTCACTGAAGAGTGAAATGATGGTTGCTTCTTCTGACTAACTTACTGTGTGATTTGACTGCTCCTTTAGTTGCCCCTACACGTACTCCCCCTACGTGTCTGCAACAGTCACACATACACATGGACGAAAAAATGCGCGCGAGGCCCTAATGCATGCATGTCCGAGCACATGATGGAACACACACGGTCACGCTCAAGTGCTCAACCTACACATGCATGCACACACATACTCAGCCAGGGTGAGCTAGTAACCGTATAAACACCGGAAAATGTATATATTGAGCGCAATGAGCGTATTATGAAGTCCACTGACCGTATTTTTACAAATATACAATGACAAACAGTGTATTTATCTCGTTTGAAATTAAGCCATATTAACTGGAGAGGAGGCAGTATGGACTAGCATTACTTTGCTGTGTCCCGTCAACTTGCCGAACGAGGAGAAGCTTGCAGGATGGGAGAAGCTTGCGCGCGGTGGCTCGCAGGACAAGGAGAAACTCTTGACTAATGCAAGCTCTCCCTCACTCAGGCGGTGGACGTGCAATAGTTAATTCGGTGTCAGATTGCCAGAAGCATACACTATACTAGTACTATTATTGTTCGACTTCCCGAAGAGGCGAACACCCAAGCGCAAAGTTTACTAGTACTAGTACTACTACTATAGTCTATAGAGGTATGTACTATACTAGTACTAGGAACTGGATGGAGGAGCGTCTGCACTCTTATTATATTTTTAAAATGTGATAAAGCAATCTTCAACACATTTGGTTCTCTTCGAGGGTTCTCGCATGTGATAATGGAAGTTGATTGCATGGAACACTCGCCACAATTCTCGCTTAATTCTGTCTCATATCCTGTTACAAATAGGAGTGCTTGGTAATATTTCCTCTTTTTTTGTTATTCAGCATGTAAACAGGTCAGCAAACCTTGCGGCGCATATTTGTGTGAACCGTGCTTGCTGCACTTTGAATGTGGCCGAGAGCTTGCTTGATGAAACACCTCGCTTCCTACTTATTTTTTTGCGGGGTACCTCGCTTCCTAGTGACCAGTGTCTTGGCTGATCGTCCTAAGAATGCTTATATATGAATAACGCTCCCTCATTTACCCGCAAAAAAGATTAAGCCATAATAATCGGAAAGGAGGGAGTATGGACTAGCACTACTTTTTGGTGTGTCCTGTCAACTCACAGAACGAGGAGAAGCTTGCGGGACAAGGTGAATCTCGCTTACGCCTTTTGACTAATGCAACCTACCCTCGCCCAGGCGGTGGACATGCATCAGTTCATTCGGTGTCAGATTGCCAGAGGCATACACTATAGTACCGAACATGCGGAGTACCATCATTATTCGACTTCATGAAGAGGCGAAGAGCCAAGCGCAAGGTTTAGTAGTACGAGTAGTACTACTACTAGAACCGCATGGTGGAGCGTCTGTACTCTTATTTTTTTAATCTCTGATAAAGTACACATTTATTTCGGAGAAGAGCGGAAAACGGCAGCCCAACATGTAATGATGATATCGATCAACCATGCTCGAATATATCTTGGCCTTTGTGCGAGCCCGTCTGTGTGTTCTCGCTCCTCGTCTCTCTCAAGGAACGACGGGTTGGCCATTTTGCCGTCAATTGAGATTGGTTTGCTCACACTCCGGTCCCACATGTCAGTGATATGCCAAGAGGAGGTGCGTTGACCGACTGGCCATACGCGTACTTGGTTTTTCTCCTTCATACTACTCCTCCCTCCGTCACTGTTTATAAGGCGTGCTTCATTATGATGCATTTCTCTCAATGCATTTCCACCACCAGAGAGACTTTAGACGTGTTTGGTTTAATACTCAATTAATTAGGGCGTGGTAACCGCAATCAAGTCCACAATTTTCTCTCGATGTACTATGGAGTGGAGTAAGTGCATGCATGTGTGTACCTGGGGTGGAAGCACTACATGCATGTGTGTACGCATTATTTCCTCTAGTAATAGACGCCGTGCTATAACTACCAATGCTATTTTTCAGGCCGATCGCTAGTCGCCTTGGTCCCAGAGATTTTTTCTTTTTCTGAAGCGTGCCCTATAAACAGTGACGGATGGGGTAGTATGAGCGGATTCAAAGAAGAGCGTATTGATGGTTGCTTCCTCCGAGCAACTTACAGTGGGAAAAGTGGGGCTTATGATTTGACTGCTCATTACTCACTATTAATGCGGTGCAACGACCGGGCTGAGTCTCCCATGCGGCTGTGCACTACCCCCTCGCTTCTTAAATATACTCCGGAGTATTTGTCTTTCTAGAGATTTCAACGAGTGACTACTCAAATATTTGTCTTTTTAGAGATTCAAATGGACTACTACATACGGATGTAAATAGACATATTTTAGAGTGTAGATTCACTCATTTTGCTCTGTATGTAGTCACTTGTTGAAATCTCTAGAAAGACAAATATTTAGGAACGGAGGGAGTACACATACGAAGCAAAATGAGTTAATCTACACTCTAAAATATGCCCACTTGAAATTTGTAAAAGACAAATATTTAGGAACGAAGGAGTATAATTTTGTGCATGGCACATGGACCCGGATGCCGAAGAGGCTTCTGGCAATGCTATCAAGCTTCCAGCATTTGTTTACATAATTGACGTACTATACAAATAATTTTCCAGCGACATGAAATTGTACAATGGTGTGAGCTTTCAGCTTTTGTTTCATGTGTCTTGCCATTGATGCTCTTTCAGAAACAATAAAAAACTAACTTCCTTGCTAATGCATCTCAATTATTAGTAGATCAGAGCTAATATTTACATCACAACTGAAGACAAAGTTGTGAGAAGGTGTTAAATTTAAATTGATCCATGCTTTCATTGGCATCAACGTCCCCCAGCTCTGTCTAAATCAACAAGGCATGTTGGGAAAAAAGTAGCTGTCTGGAGCATGCAACATTCCGATCATTTTGTGCAGTTCCACTAAAATAGAGCCGAGTGTCCATGTTCCAAAGATATTAAGTGTGATTACGATAATAGAGGACTGCCGATGAAACAATAAACACACAAATAGAAGCCGGTCACCTTTGCAGTCTCTCTTAAGACTAACTAGTTGGAGAAGATTAGGCTCGGAGTTGGAGGAGGAGGATAGAGCAAAACCAATCTCCCTTTGTGCAGTCGCACTGAAATGTAGAGACGTTGCCCGTTTGACATTTTAGTACAACTGCACAAAACACTCTTAAGAAAAAAGTGATTTGTGCAGTTCACCAAAAAGTCGCAATAGCAACGAGGTGAAATGGATAATCCTGTTTGCAAAAAAGAGGTAGGAAGGAAACAATTACTAGCCAATAACAGTTGATGACACATGCGACGACAAAAAATAAGCATATTCCTTGTCCTAAGGGAAGATAACAACACAGTTGTGTTTGTCTAAAACGGTGTGAGGACGAGATTGCAATATGGAAAGTACGCGGACGAGCTACGTTTTGGGCAAAGAACTATGGAAGATCCACATGCAGCGACATGGGAAGACGGGCAGTGGAGCAAGGCCGTAGGGGATACCTGGAGGTCGTCGGGATGTAACTAGGTGAGCAGCGGTGGGCGGAGTCTGCCCATACTGCGGCAGCGAGCAGGTGGTGTAGGCCCTACCGCGCCGGAGCTTGGTCAGAGAGAACGACGTGTACCGTAGATCGGGACGTGCTACCTCGGCGCCGTCGAACGGAGAAACGATGCACGTCCTACCTTTCCGCCGCCGGACGGGATGCAGCCGGATCTGTGACCAATGGTTAGAGAGAGAGAGAGGCCACCGCAGCCTTGTGTGAGATACTCTGAAGAGAGACAAACCAGGCAGGCAGGCTCCATTGTATATAGTGGAGTGGACTACCTTTTTCTCCATAAAAATCATTTTATATTATGTGTACGTGCCATTGAGCGATATAAATTTATTTAAAAATAACCCGCCTACGAATCAAGTCGAACTTTGTTTCGTGCACGCGTGGTACATGACCTCCGTAGGTAAACAACCACTACACACGATCAAATTAGCACATGGGCTTCCATTTCGTACAGAAATGAGCTCCACCGTGTACCCGCGTGGGTGTGGCTGGGCACGAAGCGTGAGTACGTGCACGGTGCACCTATTCTCTTCTTGTAACATCCCAAATTTTCAATTTGGAATGTTATACATTAGATCATCGATGCATATCATATTTCTTTTGCATTTTGGTTGATCCCAGAAATTCTACGCAACTCAATGACCCACGGAGAGAGTTGGGAATTTCGATATTTTCATATTTGAGTTCTCTCAAATTTTGAGAATAGGATCATTTGATTTTATTTATTTTATCATCAATTATTTCTATTACAAAAACTATGAGAGAGGGAATAAAATGACTTTCCCAAAATAAAGAAATATTGAGGATTTAATAATAAAATCAAATAAGATTTTATTTCGTAGTTTTTCGGTGTTTTATTTGATTTAGGAAAAATGTGCGTTTTTAAAATTGCATTTAGGTCCCAAATAAATGTTCACCATGTGAGGCTTGATTTTAGAAGCCCGCGAAAATTTATTTCGGAAATTTTGCAGTCCGTTTAGTATTTCTTTTTTTTCCTTTTTCCGAGCGGAATATATAAAAAAAAACCGCGCCGCGCGCCGACTGGGCCAAGGCCCAGCCGACGGCCCACCCCGCCGCCTGCGTCTCCCTCCAGGAGACCGGAGCCGCGCCGCCGCCCGAGTCCGGCTCGGGGCCGCCGCCGTGCCCCCTCCCCCAAGGCAGCACCCCCTCCCTCTCTTAAATACCGAGCCGCCTCGCCGCCCCTCACCTCACCCCGCCCCGCCCCGCCAAGCCGCAGCAGCCCCGCCGCCTGTGCTGCTGCCGTTGCCGCCGCCGCCGCCGCGCGCCGCACGCCGCCGCCGCCGCCGCCGCTGCTGCGCCGCCCGCCGCCCCGCATAGCCGCCGCCGGAGCCCCGCCCCGCCGCCGGAGTACCTCGCCGGAGGTATAGCCGATCCGTTCGTTTTAGCGAACGTGTTCACCGGTTAGTTTTTGTTAACGAACGTCCGTTCGATTAACTGTTCACCAGTTTTCTTTTTCTCGGATTAAATCCGCGATTTATCTGATCGCGATTCCTGATCCGATTTTCGTTTTAGTTTATCTTTTCGCTCGTTTATCGGAATCAGGCGATTCAAGTGCCTAGAGTTTCGTCTCGAAACCCTCTATCCGTTTAACCAACTTAAACAAGATTTTGCTACTATAAAATTTTCCCGAGAACCAGATTACTAGAACGAAGTTGTTTTCTTTCGTCGTTTGACTTTCGTTGCTTTGTTCGATTTGATTCTTTTTGCCAACCGGAGTTCGTAAGTTGAACCTTCTGGTTATATCTCTTATTTGAGTTTTACTTGTGCATTAGATGAGTACTTATTGCTTGCTTGTTTGTTTGTTTGCGATAGAGTATCCGGAGTGCGCCGCTTGTTACTTCGAATCGCTAGGTTTCCCGGATCATCAGCAAGGCAAGTAACACTTTGATCATACCTTTTTCTACTACCCAGTTTTATTGCATTAGATCAATCCTCACACATTGCATGATTAGGATCTAATTAAATTGTGGGATGGGAAGTAGTTGAGGTAGTACCTATTATCTGTTTATTTCAAACCTTTGGGAGTTACTTCCGCATTTGCTTATTATGCCATGCTATGCTAGTAGACGTGGATTGGGTGAGTGATATCCATGACAGATGTGAGTTTTGTTAATTAATGGTTTATCTAAGGTGGCAACTTAAACACACATCTGGGTGGATTGAGGCACCTGGGTATTCCAGGACTTGCCTATTTTCTTTTGGACCGCCACCCAGGCTCAAAGGGATCATAAGACTATTCATACTAGAAACTTCCGTGTGCAGCCACAAGCTAATATGGGCTCTAGCATAGTTGACTAAGTTGTGCGAACTCTTACAATGGTAGACTAGCAGATGTAGGGGATGTAGGTGGTACGGTCTACCCGATCGTAAGGTGCTAGCGCTTCTGAAAGACTATGTCTCGATCATCCGTCTTCTCAAACACCATGAAGTGCGAGAAACCAAACGGAGGCGATCGAGTCTTGTGGGGAAAAGTGCGCAAACCTCTGCAGAGTGTAACGAACTAATCATGATTAGCCGTGTCCCCGGTTATGGACATCTTGAGTATCTAGTACCTGGATTATCATGTGAATCTCAACATGTTACTCTACATTAATTTTGTTGGGTTATGTTTAATGATGATGCTTAATTGGGATTGAGAATGCTGTCAACCATTCTCAATGTTTAACAACTACCATGATAGTTAAATAAATTTTATTCCTTTGTAGTAGGGAAAAATTGGCTTTGCGCAAAAACTGTAACCATAGAGCTTTCCACCAGCCAAATATGCATATAGTATAGCTGTTTCATTCCATTACTCTCTATGTGTTACCTTGCCAGCATATTCCATGTGCTGGCCCGTTTTCGGGCTGCAATGTTAATGTTGCAGACTTTTCAGACGACGATTAAGGAGTTTTTAGGTCGTGGTCCTATACTCAGTGATGCTGTTGGAGTTGATGGACTCACTTATCTTCCAAGCCTTCCGCTGTTATCGTTATTAGATGGCCTTAAGCCATATTTTATTGTAATAAGCTTTCTTATGAGACACTCGATGTAATAAGTGTGTGATTGCTACTCTGCTATAAATCCTTCGAGTACTGTGTGGTGTCAGCATTACTGATCCAGGGATGACACCGGAGCACAGAGATCAGACTGTTTGAGGTCTGGTCACTACAGAGATGGTATCAGAGCACACCCTGACTGTAGGACACGACCACTAAGCTAAAAGACCTAGATCACTATTCACTCTCTTCTTCTCTGACTCCTCATATTTTCTACTCTTTAGGATGGCGGATGCATGGAACAAGTTCACACAACCGGATGAAGATACACCCTTTGGACGTCACTTGAAGGAAGTCACTAGATACCTGAAC